>NC_083764.1:42937830-43212830 GCF_963514075.1 Conger conger
GTAATTACGACCCCGTCCTATATAGTGCCTTGGGTATCGGTGTACTAGAAGGGGTGATGGGTCGTAACTGCCCTCCGATGGCAAATCGCAGTCACTAAGCAAACCGTGAAACTGGGAAAAGTGGCTTTAAAGTTCTTTGACTGTCCAGGATTTTGTAATTACTGCACTTTTTACGGTCAATTTCCTCTAAAACGGGGCAAGATTTGAACCGGACACTGAAATAAAGTGGATATCTAGATGTTTATTTTAGGTCATGACTGGAGCTAGGCCAGTTACTGGGGTTTGTCTTTGTAGGGCTGATAAGTATGCTTACTTACATATTCCAGATGGAAACCTGTTGTGCAGTACAGTGAGTTATATATTCCCACATCAAAGCATATTTTTAACTAACCACATCTTCAAATGAATAAGACTATAAATTGTGACATAGAAGCATCTCAGCAGACATTTATATGAAATATGAAAAGCCATGTTTTTGGTCTTCTATGTAGCAAACTCCTTACCTGCTCATTTTCCAGATCGGAGTCTCGTTCCAGCCGGTGGAGGTGGAGAAGAACGTTTATGCTCCTGTGGTGGAGGAAATGGTTCTCAAGGTAGCACTTCTGCCATGAAGCGTTTCTGCCAAATCGGGCCCCAAACTCTGACGTTTCTAAAGCACGGGGTCCCTCCCTCCCTCCTCTTCCTGCTGTTTCTCAGCAGAGACGCATTTCAAAGTGATAAATGTAGGAATGCGAACAGGTGTGAAATATTTCACACAAAATGAAGTGCTATCATTTAATTATTCAGTATGCTACTTTTCAAAATGAGTTAAATCGACAGCATTGTACATTTTTAGGTTTTTCTCATTTTAAATATCTAAGACTTTGAGAGGGACAGACGGTATTCTCCATAATTGGCATTATTATTACCATTTGGCATTTATATAATATCCGCTTAGAGCTTGAAATGGATTTTTACACTTCTTGCCAAGTCAATGAAATGCCCATTTGAAAATGAACCTGAGGCTACAGTAAGTATCGGGCTTTCCAGGGAGACCTGAATAGCTGGACTTTATTAGGGTGAGTGATAAATACTTAGTGTGTCTCTCTATATGGCCTGATTGTGTTTTTAGTGCCCGAACAGTTAATCGTATTCTTTTAACAAACTCATCATTCTTCCTTGCTGTCCTAGGCTACGGAGCAGTTTGCCAGTGAGATCCTGAGAGAAGCTCTTGCTGGTGCCTATCAGAAATCACCCCAGAACAGGTAAGAGGTCACGCGGATTTTTCGCTACAATGCTCATTTCACACCACGTACCATGGACTTAGCACAGCAAGTCAGCGTGGTAAAGGGATCCAATTCTAATGCGCAACTTGCCTTTGTGGATGTTATTTATAGATACGATTATTCCGTGTACAAGCGGTGTAATAAAGTAAGTGCCTAGGCAGCGTACAAGGCGGAGGAGGGGGGGCGAGGATATAAAGCTTTAAGCAGCAAATTTAAGTGGCAAATTGGTTTAAGTATAAAATGTTAGATGCGGAAAGGTCGTTTAAGTTATTTAAGATCGGCGGATCAGATCTTATATTTTCAGTGGTTAAAGAGCTTAAAAAGCACAACCGACTGCTATAAAGCCGTTAGCATCGTACCGGCTGTTCAGAGGCAAGGTCGCCCTGATACCACGGGGACAGAGGCGGGCCTGATTGCATTAAGTTTAGCTAAAGAGTCTCTTATCAGCCCAAACTGGAGGTTAAATCCCGGACGGCTCAGTGGCAGGTTTATGGAGTCTGCATCGACCGGCCGTGGTTTACTGCGTGCGCTCTGTGGTCTTAACCGAGCAGATAGGACGCCTTGGGAGTACATTAGTGAAGTGTGGGAATCCTGAAAGAGCTAATTGCCATTCAGACCGTTAGATATGTTAATCGATGGCGATGCGAATCCCACTGAAGACCCACTGTGAGTCGCAAGTACTGTTTCCCTTAGATTGTTTAAATAACGTGTGCAAACGTGACCAATTCTGCAAGAGTTAAAGCTCATTGCTCTCTAATGTCTTGGGTGAAGTCAACCTACTGTTTTGCGTTGTTCGTCTTCTGGGGCTTTTTTGAATGAAGAAACTGTAGGATCGAGGATAAATATGCTCCTCTATTTCAAGTACGAAGGAAGCTCTTTTCCCACTTTTAGCAATGTTGTGGCCAGGTCCGTTGATATGATGTCATGGTTTAAAAATGTGTTGTGCACTGTAATTGGTTAAAAAATTAAACCCTTCCCGTCTCTCGTGTTCCGTCAGAGTGCCCAGAGAAATCACAGCTATGGACATCCACCAGGCCGCCAGCAGCATTCCCACCTGCGACTTCCTCACCAACAAGTACATGGGCTTCCTGTTGAGGGACGGTGGCCATGATGACTGAGGGAGGGGCAGCCCCCCGTTACCACGGTAACCCCGGCCCTCGGGTCACACGGACAGGCTATTCAGTGGCCCTGAGCAGTCGAGGGGTTCGCATGATGTCATACAGGAAGCCATGTTTGTGGGAAGCCAACCCAGGCTGTAGATGCAAGAGGAGCCCAGTTCCAAACGCGTTGGAACGCATTCCACAGGAACATTTGCGCAAGCTCACGACGCCGCACGCCGATCTCTTCCCTTGAGACGAAGCTTTTCAGTGTTCTCTCGCCCCATTGCTGTTTCTCCGTGCAGGCAAGAAATGGGCCTCGGACTACTAGAACACTAATGTCCAGGAGGATGAACTTCCAGTATCTCTCCCACCACCCTCCCTTTTCAAAACGACACTCTCTTGTATCTCTATTCACTCCCTCCACCCTTTGTTCTCTCCCCTCCATTTCTCTCCACTCCGTCTGCCTCTCTTTCTCAGCCGGCACCGCTACACTTAAATGCTGAGGAGACGGTAATCGTCTCAGTCCGTATGATTAGTGAACCGTTTTTTTTTTTTTTTTTTTGTGAAATCGAGAAGCGGAAAGCAGAAAAGCGCAGATGCTGCAAACTGAGGCTGAGCGGACCTGCCGCATACTTCTGAACAATCAAATGACCCCCCCCCCCCATGAGGCTCTGTGAGCTCGATTGTCTCAGTATTGATCTACACACTGCCTTCAGCTGCTTCACTTTATCCATCTCGTACGGCGCTAACAGGAAATGAAGGATGCCCTTGTGCGGCGAAACGAGGCTCCTAGCTCCCCAGTATTTCTCCACCGCCTGCCAGAGCAGTGTCTTCATGCGGTATGGAAGTCAGAGCTCATCTTTCACGCTGGGAAACGAATGTCGATGTTCGGAGAAGGCGACGCTTTTTCGATTTCTGCTGTCCAGAGAGCCTTTGGCTGTCCCTTTTATAAATGACCCGCCCCACTCATTTTTCTTCCTCGGGTGTTCCGCTCGCTCCTCAGAGTTAGCGAGTAATATTATTTCACCCTCACTAACACGGTAAAGTGTCAGTCATATCCCTGGTGCGCTTGGCATTAGCCTGGTCTTGAACGTTCATTGCACCTCAGTGTTGTAGTACAGGATGAGTGGGCTTGGAGTGCTCTTAAAGTGCTTTGTCTGCAGCCCGGAAGGTGCATCACATGACCACCATCTTTAGCTACCATTGGCTAATGCAGGAACAGTGGTTCAGGGTCTGCCATTCGACATTTTTTAGTTTGCTTGTGGTCCAAACCACACTGCAAAGAAAGCCCACAGTCTTAATTCAGTGTAGATTTTACTTTAATGAAGAGAGCCATAAAATCTGGAGTTTTAAGAAGCGCTCTTCACTAAGTAATGTGCTTTGGCGTCTGTGCTTTGTGAGATATTTAAGGAAGTATTACTTTTTTTAAATATACCAACTGGCAGTCTGATAGTAGAAATGTGAGAAAAAGTAAGAAGAATATTTAAAAATATTGGCAGAGCATTTTTGCAGTCGGTTTGAATCTGAGCTATCTTCTTGGCATCTCAGGAGAGAAAGTAACCAACACTCCAGTATGTTTCTGGAATATTCTAAATGCGTGCACCCAAAAAGGGTGGGAGATATATAATGGTGGCGGTGATAGTCTACAACCGGTTTCACTTCAATTTAATGAATTCAAATTTAAGAGAGTTCTTGGTGTCATCACGCACAAAGCTTGACGACCTGGCGGCAGGCTTTTCAGTGCTATCTGTACTTGACCACGACCCTCATTTGGAACTGAAGTGATTTTGCCCGTCTGACCAAATTTTATGTATTGTAGAATTCTTCTGACCATTGTATTTTAATTTCTAATGTACACCAAAAGACTTGGATGGATATTCTTGTATTAAAAATGGAAAACATTGCAAAAGGTTTTGTGTCGTTTGCTTTTGCAGTTGATTCCGGATGGATCTTTGACAGTGTGTTAAGGCTGTCTTGAAGGGATTATGGATTAAAACACTGGTCTTTACTTTTAACAGTATTGGTTTACCTACAGTATCGTTTTTAGATGCTGATTTTATTTTTTATTCAAGCATTTATTCTCTTATTTCATATATTTTGTTTTTGTAAAATATTCACTGCTTTTCTTAGGTTGTTTTGTGTTTTTTCCTATTTCCAAATTTGAGACCCTGAATATAAACACATTTATTCATTTTCATGGATCTGTGAATAACCATAAGAGAACTACCACTAAATTTTCATAATGGTAACCAATTTTGGTTTTTCGACTACTGAACTCTCAGGAACTTCTCAAAGACTTTCGAAAGAACTATGAGTCTTGCAGCCGTTCCCATGAGTCACAAATGCAGATGCGGAGTCCCTTGCTTTGCAGTTTTACCATAACTTTGAAGCTGAAACTTAAGCAAGTGTCACTGTTACTGAAAAAAATCTTAGCGCTTGCTTAAACTTGTGAGCCTCAGGCCTAGCTGTCTCCAGAGAGAGGTAGCAAAGGCTTTTCCCAGAATCCTCTTGTTAAGCATGGCTGCTGGGCAAATCCTTTTTGGGGGATGTAGTCGAACTGTGCTGCCCATAACCAATAGAGACCAGTTTTATCTACATGGTTTACACACACACATGAACAGACCCACAAGAACACAGACACACACACATTCTTACAGACACGCACAGACACACAGCTGTGTAAAATAACTGTAAAAGTCCAATTTTTTTTTCTAGCTGGATTTCAGGAGATTACAGTCGGGGAAGCTGATAAAGCGGCTTTGGGCAGAGCTAGTATTGGGGTCAGATGAAAGGATGTTCTTTAAAAAAGATGACGCGTGTGCCCACTGGATTTTACTTACTTAGCTCTATTCTATTCCTCTTTAGTGAAAGAAAAAGGGATAAGCAGGGGGATAGTTGGTCTGGGAAAACAATTAAGGAGTAATCAGTAAAGTAACCACCCTCAACATTTAGGGCATATGCCCTCTATTGAAAACATAATACATGGCAACCTGTTTTGCCTTTTTATATCTGGTGAAAAAGTATGTTGGGAATATGCATCTAGTTTCAAGAAAGTATCTGTTATTCATATCATTTTACTCATTTTGAGTCAATGTTATGTTTTAACTTGATTGCAAGGTAATTTGGTCCATATCTGGGTAGACTACCTGTGGGTAGTTCTGTAATTTTTAAGTTCTGTGTTTTCTCCTGTTTGTGTTTTACACTGCTTGCTTTTAGTGACCACTGCCCACTCTGCTTTCGTTTTTTAGTTCTCCAGCCAACCTGGGTGCTTTGTTTTGTCTCATATTTCGGTGCAGGTTTATTTTATTGGCCGAGTCCTATTTTGAGCCTGGTGTGCGGGTACTGTCGCAGCTGGGCTGCAGACACCACGCGGGATGGCGGAGGGCATCAAATATATCAGCCGGCTGCAGCGTGCCCTGCGATTCACCAGTTCGCCGCAGTCGCGGAACTCCCGTCTAGCGAACGCCGCATCGTTTTTCTTTTTTCTCGCTTTCCTCCCCCCTCACTGCGGTTCTCGCTCCGCTCAGCTTTTCCCTGTTCAAAAGCAGTCTCCGGCTGAATAAAGCTCCCTTGGTTATTCTGTTCATGCGCCTCGCGTGGCTACATCTTTTTCAGCCGCAGGGAACCCTGCCTCAGTGTCTCCGGGCCAGCACTGCCGCACCGGCTGGTCTTACATAAGGCCTGGCCTGGCCTAACAGAGCTGCTATTGCGTGTGCGTTTCGTTGGTGGACACGCTCGTTCAGAATGACTCTGATTGCTTACCTTTTACAGATACAGATCTGCACATGACCCAGGAGTATGGCAGCAACATATAGGAAATAGGCAATACTCGGCAAATGTCCTGGAGGATTATCCACTCAAACATTTTGCTGTTGTCTGACTTTACCAGTTTATATTTAAAACAGATTTCAAATGTTTTTTGTTAAGAGCATTTTTTGCTGCCTCCTATAGGTTTGACAGTTTTAAAAAATAAGTTGGTGAAAATCATTGACGATTGAAATGAACTGAAAATAAATATTAAGAACATAATATTTATTCTAACTTACAATTTATTCACGTAAATTATTTCTTAGATTTACTTAAGATCTTTAAAAAAAAGAAATTAGACAAACACTGAACAGGTAGTTTCTCAAAATGTCTGAATTCATTAAAAATTAAATAAATAATACAATATATATTTTTGTGGTGCCATTAAAAATCTAGCAGACCTAAAAGGAACACCGTTCTGTACAGACTAGTTATGGCGTACCTTTAAACTGTTTTTCATTAAAACTTCAAAAAATAAATAATCATTCCAGTTCAACATTCAAAAAGCGCACACATGTACACACACAAAATTCACTGGGTAGCCAATGTGTTAGTTTCTAACACTGCAAAAAGCTCATCTAAACTATTTCTTTACATGCACACTTGATCCTCTTGGAATTCCACAATGAAAATGATTTTTTAAAATCACAAATACTCTATATGCACAGGCTCTCATTCAGTATCCATTGCCTTTCACATTGATAGAATCCTTCCAAAGAATAACTTCTCTTGCATAGATTTCATGTTTTATGGATGGAATAAAAATAGGGCCTCTTTCTTTTCCTTGTCATTGTACAGTCTACCGAAGAGTTTTAGGAGCTCTTCATATGTTGAATATCCTGGATCCACTTTGGAAAACAGCAGAGGGGTTGGGAGAGAGCTTGGTTTTCACCAGCTGTTCCTGCAAGAAAAGAAAGACTCTTCTTGATCCTCAGGAGACTCTTTGAAGAAAAACTGCAAACATGACCTCCTATCCTACAAATCAAGGCCAACAAAATACATAAAACCCTTTCAAGTTTTAAAGTTTTAAAGAGTGCTTTGATACTGCCAGTGGCACCCAGCATCACATATTTTTGAACCTTTGCATCTTTTCAGGCTAGTTTACCCTTGCAATAAAATCAATACAGAACTTCTGTACTAGATGGTGGACTACAAATGTAGCAATGGGAGGGAACAGGCCATTGATGTAAAAAAAAAAAAAAAAAGTGTGAAACAGTATAGTTTGTAGAGTGGTCAGAAAACTAAAACTATGGTAATTGGTTAGAACAAAAACCAGCATGTGGGCCAGCCCTCCAGGACTGGAGTTGTGCACCCCTGGTCTTCATAGACTGCATCATGACAATTTGTGTTAACATTAACCCAGAAATAAACGGTTTAATTCTACAAGCAAATCGATCAGTTTTCTGAAATTGACATATAGGCCTGCAACCCGGCTTGCTGCCTAACAGCTACTCTGTGGCAGATAAATCCTTTAGCTTTGTAGACAGAAAAGGCCTGGCATGAGACAGGAGAAACTGGTTCGTATTTATCATGATGCTCTGTACAAGCAGAGGCCTGTGTGGTGTAGATCGGTTCATCACCCCACATGTGGCCTGGTTCGGTAATCGGGTCAAGAGCTGCTGTTCTTCCCAGAAATACTCAACGTGTCCCACAATGGCACAAGAAAATCGGTCATCTGCCCTGCCGTCAGAACATTGACACTCTAGACTTGTTACCTTGCTACGCTGATGTCATCGCCTGTCCTGATTAATACTGGGACACATCCCTGGGGCTAATTCCCTGCCAAAGCCCGAGGGCCAAAAAATTCACTGGCACCACTGTCATAAGGTAAATGGATGAAGTCATAGGAGCCGCACAAATATAGCCAATTCTCGTGTTGATCTTTATCTCATTTGTTCACATCGGCGAATAAGGGTGAAATTGTCTTTGTTTCGGTCGATTAACAGGCTATTGATACGATCTATCTGCTTAAATTGAATTGCTGGAAAATAGGGTATCTTTTCGAAACGGGGTGTTTACGGCTGGTCCCTGGGGGTGGGGGGTGGGGGGGAGGAAGGATGGACATGATAAAAACCAGCACAGTGGTGATATTTGCTGGGGGTGGGGGGCTGAGCACACGGCGTCAGTGCAGTCTGCTTGCTTTTGAAAGCTGCGAAACCACAGCTTCAAAGAGTCACAGCAGTTCTGAACTCCCCTCTCTGTTCTCTGTTTTCTCTCTCTCCCTCTCTCTCTCCCTCTCTCCCCATCTCTCTCCCTCTCTCTCTCCCCCTCTCCCTATCTCTCTCCACCCTTTCTCTCCCCCTCTATCCCCATCTCTCTCCTCCTTTCTCTCTCCACATCATCTCTCTCTCTCGCTCCCCCTTCTCTCCCCCCTTTCTCTTTCTCTCTGTCCCCCCTTTTTCTCTCTCTCTGTCCACCATTTCTTTCTCTCCCTCTTTCTCTCTACCCCCCCCTCCCCTCTCTTAAATTAGATTCCTTTTGAAAGGGCTGCGCTCCTCGCTGCAACACATTCGCACTTTTAGCCAAATGGAAACTAATCCGTCATTCTGTCGCTGGGGTGCACACTGTCCCCGGAGGCCTCCCGCGCTGGCTCGGGAGGCAGCCGAAACTGGGCATCGTGGGAACGGAGAGCACCTCAGTTAATCACAGCTGCCAGAGGACGCATACCCCCCCCCCCCCCCACCCCCAGACGCTGCTCCAGGATCAGTGGATGCAGGTTTAATACAACGTTGTTGTGCAAAAGTGAAAATTGAAGTCGAGCCTGTGCTAAGGGGCATTGGCCAACGCATGAGTACACTAAGCCTGGAAACGAGAAAAGTTTTCACATTCACATTATGCTCTTCCATCCATGGCATTTTGCGCCTTTACCAATTAAAAATGTCTGCCAAACTCTTGTTCCCCATTTACCAAAATGCTAATCCAGTTGTAGGACCAGTGGAGCGATCACTTTATATGCCGTGCTCAACAAAACCACTGTGTCCCCAGTTAAAACTCAAACGCCTATTGTCAAGACTACTTCTCACCTGGGCTGTAAGCACTGTAAAGTATGATATAATCTTAACATTGACCGTCTCGTGTATTCACCCTGTGGGTGTTGGTAAGGGTTTGCCATCTAAAGGTGTCCCACATACTTCAGTGTTCAGATGGAAGTGGGCAAGCAAGTTTGGACAACGTTCAACACTCCATTATTCCAAACATTGGCCTAACATTGAATGTCACCAATTACCAATTCATCCAAATGTTTTAGGAAAAGCTGATCTGAGCTTCAATGGCCTGCTTTAAGTATGAAACTTCACCCTGCAATCTGTGAACTGTGATGGACCTAGGAGAACCATAGGTGCCGATTCAATGTGGGGTTGACAGGGTCGACGCAACCTGTTGCAGGCTTATCGCCCCTTTATTGATTAAAAAAATCCATCTGGTCATCATGCCAAGGCACTCTGCTCACGCCTGTCTCTTTCCTGGCATTGCGTCTGCAGGGCTCTGAGGGTCGCACTCTCACAAATAGAGAATCTATTGGTTTGTGAACTGTGAACTACCTCTCCCGGTCCCACACTTTCTCATTAAAACGTAAATGGCCGTAATGGCACGGCAGGGTTCGCTTGAGTGTCAGTTCTCTGATACACTGCCTCTTGCTGATTTGTTGCTCCTGAACAAATAAAAGGGGAATAGAATACAAGCCTGTGCCTCTGCCTGTATTGGTCAATTCTATTTGGAGGAGAGGAAATGTTAAAAACTCACACTTTCCAAGTGTTCCTTTGTGGACCCTGTGGCTGGTGTTTGATAATTTGGATTGGAACATGGTCTCCCTATACTCTCATCAGAAAGTTCCAAAAGGAACACTGTGATTCCAGAGTGCCCTATCTTATCTCAAAGGTAATTTGTCAGGCAAAATGGTTCTTTCACTGTTCCATCGCTGATAGAGGTTTCCTTAAAAACCTATAAAGAGTTCCTCTACGGAACTCAATGTGTTCCTGGAGATCTATCGTCGTATAGATTTTCACTCCAACCCTATCAAAGCGCACCTCATTCAGCAGCTAGAGATCTACTTGAGCTGCTAATTAGTAGAATCACATTAGGGTTGAAATTAAAACCTCCAGGAGTAGGATTGGACGGCCCTGCATTAGGCAGATGAGGGGAAGAGGGATGAATGGCTCTCTGGCACCCGCAGATGGATCAAAGTAATCGACCTTGCACAAAGTTTCAGCCTGAAGGCTTGGTGAGTTGGTGGTAGGGGGTGCCAACCCCAGGAGACCCATGATTGCTCAGAACTCAGTCATATAAAAGCTGTGATGGAGGCTGGCTGGGGGTGGGTGGGGATTTAGAAGCACCTGACCTGGTCTCTTGTGTCCGCCTACTCTTGTCTAAGTCCTGGTCACGCAGTTCCAACTGATCCCTGTACAGAGCAAATGTGAATTATGTCCACTTCGATAAAATTAGAGGTGCCTCGGGGCAGATCTTTCAGACTTAGTTTTTAACTGGGTCTAGCAGCAACCAGCGTCTCCTTTGAGAGCATCTGTTCTTTTCATGACTTTGAATTTACTGGTAAATATGAGTGCCTGGAATTGCGTAATTGAAAGAATGAGTGAAAAATGAAAGGATGTGATCCATACCCTCAAATTTGGCCATGTTTATGTAGTCTCAGGACTGCCTGAGATGATCCAGTCGATGTAGACCAGGGGTCCACGACTTCCAGGTCCACATGCTGGTTTTTAGGTTAGCGTTTAGGATGCGTTTGTAGTCTCTGGCTGTAGCTGGTGTTTACCCAAATGGCAGATCAAGATATGATTGAGCTAACTCCTGAATAATTAAGAGCAGAAGTTGGCACAAAATCCTGAACTGGATCATCCCTGGTCGTTCACCCCCCTTAGTGAGTATAAATACACCTATTCTCCTTCCATGCTCTTAGTGTGAAAAAATGGGGTAATGAAAGCTCACCTGTCCCTTCATCCCGATGCTGAGCTCTGGTCTCTCAGGTGGGCTGCTTTGCTGGATGCTGGGTGCTTCCACCTGTAAGACCTCCATCTGTTTGAAGGAGTCGCTGCTGAAAGCTGCCTGGTAGCTGGTTTCAGGGGGGAGTTCAACACTGCCAGAGCTTGTGTAGGTTGGTCTCTTTCGAGTTGCCTTGGCTGGTCTCGCTCCTGCCCAAGGCCGATATTCCTGCCTACACACACATTCACATGTAAAGCTAGGAGAATATAAAGCCTGTGCTCTTGGCAAGTTTTTTTGAAAAAATGTCAGATGCAGCTCATGCGGAATATGGGCATGATATTTAACTACTGCCTTGATTTAGGTGGCAGTGTAACTTTTATCTGTGCCATTGTAAAATGATGGATGTGAAATTACATTGTTTATTCATTAGCACAACTGCTTATATATAGCTTCCATACAGACTAAAGTGGGGCGGGGACCCTTGGGAAAACACTGATGATCTGGTACCAGCGGCATCTCGGTAAAAAGACAGTGCAGCTGACTGAGACTAACTGGGAGAAACCAATCAGTGAAATTAGGAGTCCTGGTGTGGAATGAATTTAATGGCACGGCTAATGACTTCCATTGGGGCCAGTATAGCGTAAAGGGATCGAAATTTCTGAGGCATTAGAATTGAGATAGGGAGGGGTAAACGAGCCATCCATCCGGATCATGCGTTTTTTTCTGTCTAAATAGTATTAGACCACATATTTGTAACTTTTTTTCCCCCATTAGGCGCGTATTTTAAGTTAAGCGTGTGCTTACTGCTATTTTATCTATAATGTGGTAATTGCTCCGGTGTATCTTTTTTTTGTGTATGGTCGATAGGATTTTCGTTCGCTTTGCTAATTTTTCGAGAAAACGCAACGTATTACGCGCAGTACCAATAACCGAATTAAATGTATTAATACAGGACGCTCTACGATTAACAAAAAGGGAATTTGAACAATTTGTTCCCACTAGAGTCTTCACCATTAAATTCAGCTCGAACATTGGCTAAGTGGAACATATTCTAGGACTATTTCCCTGATCATTAAACAATTTCTAAGCGTAGAAAAGATGCCTGCTATAAGTTTGCGCAGCTTTTTAATATTGTAGCTCGGTCAGCTTAGTCACTTGCTTATTATTCGGCACATAGTTGTGCGAAAATTTCCAAGCGGGAAAGTTAAAGGACCCATGAACTTTGCTTATGTTAGGTAGTGACCAAGGGTTTACAGTCCTGAAAGAACAGCTCCAACAGCGACATACCTGTACGAGCTTATTTTGGCTGTTCCTATCGGCGGTTTCCCCCACTTCTGTCTGTTTTGTTCATTTTTCACATCCCTTTGCTGGTTCGTAATGTGATAATTATGGTTGGGACTATCCGTGAGAGAATCCCCCTTGTCGCCATTGCTAATCCACGGGAAATTGTCTTTTTTAGGAATTGGCCAAGGTTTGAAATCCTGCTTGTATTGGGTAACACTTGGAAAAGGCACGCCGGAGGGATGATAATCCTCACGGGGCTTTGAGCTCGAATCTCTCCGCGCTCGCCACGATCTCCTGTTCCCAGGCTCTGGGTCCGCCGGTGATCCTCTGTGATCTGGTGTGGTGTAGTCGTTCCTCAGAACCCTGTCCGCTGGGACATGTTTGGTGACGGATCGCACCTCTTGGTCTGTGATTTCGGAGTAGTTCTGAATCGTCAACGGAACCGAGAGATCGGATTTGTCAAACTGGTTCCAGAACCGAGCCAAACAGCACACTCTGCTAATGCACGGCCAAGCCATAATAAGTATTTGGTTCAAAATTAAGAAAAAGAAAAAATAATGAGAAGGGGATAGCGTAGAGCTTCACATACAGAAGTGCCCACGTATGTCCATTCCTTGAAATTTTCGCTAGAGTGCTATCTCCATGTCAGTGTGCAGGAATACCAGGCTGAGCGAGGCAGCTTGTGCTGTCGGGACTTTGTCATTACACATTCATCTCACGTGGTCTAAACGGGTCTACTTGATGCAGAATAAATCTATAACGGCTCGCGGAGAAAGAGAGCGACTGCAGAGACATTACGCATTAATTTGCGTAATTGTGCCAGATTTTTGCGCCATTAACAAGTAATTTACTTCTCGGGGTCTCCACAACGCTGTCAACACAGCCCTTGTAAACTGTCCGCCTCCTTTTATGCTTGACTGATTTATCTTTTATATTTGGATAGTGTACCCTTTCAGTCGCAATTTATGAGGCTAAGTTGGTGTTTCCTGTACAACTACTGTTGTCCTTCTGATTACTCGTTCATATTGTATTAAAAACTAATTTTAGCACTTTTACAATGTATTGCCCAGTAGGCCTACTGGTGTCATTGTGTGAAGAAGAGTGCTTTTATTGGAGGTCCATGATTTAAAGAGGGCTAGTTTTGGAAATATTGGCACATGATCATGACCATCCAGCAGAAGGCTACTAGACTAGCTTTAATCTAGTTAAAAAAAGAAAGAAAAAAGTTTCAGTTTCTTTGACACGTCCGTTCTGTGGCACTTGCACAGGTTGCTTCTGATAAGGGAATTTTAATTTGATTCTCTGTCGTCGATAAGCGGATAAAGTTCTGTTTGCTCCTTGCTTGGCAAACAACATGATGTGTTTTCTTTTCGGTCAGCATGCTTGAAATAAATTGGTTTCATTAAGAATAGTGTCTCAGTTGAAATACTGAGGTAGGTCGAACACATATTTGTTCCTTGTTCTCCCGTTGTTAAAGCCATGAGTTCAAAGATTGTGCCCGATGTACACCTTTCATTTGATTTTAAAAGTGACAGTTGTATTATCATTGCTTCTGTCATTTTCATTCAGTCATTTTGGTTAAATATATTCCGTACAGTAACTGGTGTTGTAAAACAGTTTTTCTAGGTTAGTGTGCCTTTTTCTCACTATGCGTACCTGCCTCTCGACGGGTCCCTGCACAGCCCTGTTTATCAGACGACGATGTCTGCGTGTACTCACACTGGACCTGTCTAAATACAACATGTGAATAACCTGTTACACTTTGTGCTTGACTAGGTGTCTGGACAGTAATGGCTGCTTTGCATAAAAGCAATTACAGTGCAAGCTATCTGTAATCACTCAACCAACAATGTAAATCATTTTGAAGTAATTGACGGTAATATCATATTCCCCTGTCGGGGTTTATGAAACCCTGCTTACATTATACCCACTATGTAAAATGAGACCTCAAATGGGTGTCTTTTGGTCAGACATATTGGAGGAACCACAATACCATAAAAAATATACCTATCAAGAGTAGCTGCAATCTTGATAGATAAATTGTGCTATCCTAAAATAAACCAAAAACAGAGCAAAATGAGAAGTTATTCATAAGAGGGGACTGAGTTACATTACATTAATTTATCATTCTGTTATCCAGAGGGACTTGGGAGTGCCAGCCATGGGTTACAACATAATGCAGCATCAGAGACAAATCCCATCAGAGACAAACTACATTTAAAATGCTTACCTAAAACAAGCGGTGCTGCCAGGGATTTTGGGCCGTGTGAAAAGATTTCACATTCTCACCACCACCCCAGAAATCCCATGTTCTTATATTTTCCGAGGGCCCCTGTCAGTCAGGGCCCCTGGATTCATCTTAACCCCCCTCTCAAAACCGCTGCCTAGATTATACAACTTGTCTATCCATGCAAATAATATTCACCCCAAGCCATAAAAGCATTAAAAGCCATAATATCCAGAATTTATTTCAATAAAGTACTGGAGTGTCTGGAGCCCAGATACAGTGTAAATAGTTAGAGTTATATGGCATTATTGTAGGAAAAGGCAGGTTTTTCCCAATGACAGAAAAAAGTTCTGTCCTCTGAGTAATTATTACAAAGACCACGGTGATAATATTTTTCGTAGCACAGTCAAAATGCATCTTGAAGGACACTAAAAAGTTAACGCCAATATTTTGTTTCTGATTTTTAATATTTTGTCTCCCTCTGCAGATGGAGTTTAGAACTTCATTCAAAAACTTGCACAGTAATTGTCTTCATATTTATACTCAATGCCAGCTGGCTGGAGGAGGTGTGAGAAACATTTAGAAAAAATGATTCTGTTCAATTCAGAAATTTTTTATAAAACGCTGCTCACGTCCACATGTCCCAGGGCACTGCACATTTAAAAACGACAGGTACAATTCAAGCAAGGCATTCAGGTACTCCCTTATACAGATACCATAATAGCACAATAAAATAAATGTTTTCAGTTGACTTTTAAAAATAGCCCCACAGTTGGCAACAGTTGACTGGAGGCAATAACTGGTACCGCCAATAGTCCCTCATCTTTCAAGTGCAAGGATCGAATTGGCACATAAATTCTGCAAGGTGTAAAAACATTAATAATTCTCCCGGCAATAGTAATGCTGCCTGTGTGCAAAAGTATATGCCTTTATGGAACCTCTTTTTCATTTATAAACTGACTCTTCAAAAACTTTGTAATTGGGGTTGTCCGTTCTTTGTTTTCTGTTTAACAAATCTACAGTAAGTTTAACAAATGAGAGATGGTGAAGCCAAAGGAGCAGTGTTGTTAAAATGAAGATGCTCTTGTACATTGATATAGTACACCTTTTGACATATTCTGCAGTATGCTTTTTATTCCTGTCTCCTTCTATTCTTGTGCAGTAGTCCTCATTTACCCCAGAGGTGAGTTATATGACCTGCTGCTGTCACAGTGGGAAAATCCCTCAGTGTCTCCCGGCACTGAGTAAAAACAAACCTGTACAGACGACTCCTTTGCTCCTAGAATATGTACCTGTTCAATTCCCAGCAGCTGTCCACTCTATCATAATGCAGTTAGTCAGTAGGCTGTGTTGGCATTGATGTCTTGCACTCACACGTTTCACAGGAGAGGCCAGAAACATTGCAAAATAAACAAAACACAGATAAAGTATGATCACCATCTATAGTTATAAATGTTTTTGAACTCGCAAAAGTTTTGTTTAGGACTTTTTTACAATTGCAATTACAGTGATTCTAATGCATGGTGCACACTACAGGCTAGTCGTCCAATTTTGTGCCCGATTCATTCACCCCTCCTGACAATCTTTGGGGTGTTCCTGATTTGAGGCTGGTCCAAACCTATTATCTGCCCACAGTATCCTGTAATGTGACCAAGGCATTTTAGGCCCCATGAAAAGATCTTACATTGGGCCCCACCACCCCAGAAAATCTTAAAAATCTTGCAGTGTGAGAGAAACTACAGTGGAATCTTCAAGAAAAAAACACAATAGCCAATGAGAGCCAAGTTTCCAGGGAAGCGAAAGGCTTGCTTTACTCAAAAGTCACTTTGGATCACGTGAGTTTCTGCGAGATCCAAGGTTCTGAGAGTTGTGACTTGTGATCATGAGTATAAATGGTCGTAAGCCTCTGCCTGGTGGAAAGAAGACATGGCAAAGCACTGGGGTGTATATTATTTATTTTGTTTAGTCAGCAACTTATCCAAATGATGTACATAACATACATATTCTGTATTCTTACTACTGTATTCTGCCAAAGCTACTATGGTTAAACACTTTAGGCTGAACAGAAATGCTCTGATCAGGAAAGGCAGACACACAAGATTCCCCCAGAATGCTATGACCAGTTGACATGTACTTTATAACAACAATTACTTGTACAAGAATGTGTGATAAACCAAGGTATTTCCCAAAGTGTGTTCTAGCTGACTCTTAGTCTTACCCTCACCTAGGCCTTTGTCCCACTGTCTACATCCGCGCCATCTGTACTCATACAGATGGGTACAAACTCACATGAGCTGAGACGGTAGGTCCAAATAATAACAAAATAAGCAATTATATTATACCTAAAATGATGCAAAACCTTCACCATACATTTGTATATTTTTCATAATAAAATAAGCTTTTCTCACATCAACAAATCAAGAAGCCAATTCAACTAATGCACTAACCAAGTTAAGCAAAATGTTTGCTTAAAACAGTTTCTAAGAAACAGGAGAGAGGATCATTGGGACTGTGTCACTTTTTTGTGGATTCAAGAACAAGCAGAGTTTCTCAGTAAAGGTGTTCCCTGTGAACGAGAACATTGGCAATCTGGTCTCCACGTTGTAAAAAGAGATCTGACCCTCCTCATAGTCCACATACACACCAACTTTTTTCAGCCCTGAACTTGGACTGAGCTCGACGTGAGAGTCATCGAGAGCTTTGAGATTCTCCCCTTCTTTTTGATGCAGAATCCAGAGACCATTTCTTGGTAGAGGTGTGTTCTTCTTCTTCCTGCAGATAGACACTGTGACGACTCCCAAATACCAGGCCGTCTTTCCCTCCACTTGCACTTCCCAGTAATGTCTTCCTGAAGTGAACGTCTGTTTCCCCAGCACAGAATGAGCAGTATCAAACCTTTCTGGGTTGTCAGGCACTATTTGCATCCTTTCTTGATAGCGGACCTCTTTCCCATTCTCAGACACAACCAGGTTGCGTTGTGCAGTAAGGGGATCCAACCTCACATCCTCAGCATATTGTTGAATTTTTTTAAACTCAGCATCCATCAGCTCTCTCAGTTTTACTCTGAAGTTCTCGTCGTATGGAGAGAGCACTCTCCTCACAATCCCCACACACAGTTCAGTGTGGATGACGACATTGTCCCAGTCCTTAGAGCACGGGGGAGTTGGCTGAGAGGGGAAGCTCTGTAAAATGTGGACGTAGTCCTGGCAGTGAAGGAGCTGTTTCAACTCGGCCTTTCTGGTCTTTGAGTCCTTGATCTCCTGCTCCAGGTCTTCCAAGAGGCTTTGGGCCCTGGTCTCTACTGCCTTCTGCTTCCCCTCGATTGCCTCCGTCAGCTCCATCTGGCATTTCTCCACGGAGCGGAGAATAGCACTAAGGACCTGCAGGCCCTCCTTCAGCTCCTTCTCTGCGTCCTCCCTGCTCAGCCTCGTCCTCTCTCTGATCTCCTCCATCTTTTTCCGTCGGTCCAGGATCTCCTGCTTCACCTGCAGCACCTCTCTCTTCAGCTGGATGTGTCGGTGGAACCACTCTCTCTCAACGGGCACAGTGGTGTGCTCTCCGTGGTCATCCTCTACACACAGCCTGCAAACACATGTGCGGTCGGTCTTGCAGAAGAGTTCCCGGGGCCGGTTGTGCTTCTCACACACGCTCTCCTTCAGGTCGAGCACTGAATCCACCAGCAGGTCGTCTGTAGTGTGAGACTGGGCGTCGTCGTCACAGAGAGAGGCGCGGCATGGCAGGCAGGAGTCCTCCGCCTCTTGCTTATCCCCCGCTTTGGGAGCTTCCAGTCTTTGGGTCTTGAAATACTGGGTCATCTGGTCCAAAATGGTGTTGATACTGAGATCTAGTGGGCCTCCAAAGGTCTTGTTACACAACGGACACTGACACGTGTCACTGTTGTCCCAGAATCCAGTCAAACAAGCTTTACAGAAACTGTGCCCACAGGGAGTGGCTACAGGGTCAGTAAAGTCATCCTGGCACAGGGCACAGTGGAACTGCCATTCAGAGAGGGGAGTGCTGGGTAAAGCCATGTCTCTGTTCCTGCCTCCCTGCTCCACACAGTCCCTTCTGTTCCTCCACTCAGTCTCTGTTTCTTCCTCTGCTTACGCTGGGACGGAAATGTTTACATTACATTATGGCCATTGAAAACTACGCATGAAGTGCTCGCAGACCGAGTTCCTGTGTAGCAGAGGGCTCCTATCTACAGAGAAGGTTTCAGGAAGCGCAGCTTGTAGCCTCGTATGGATAAGTTTCGATTCAGTAAAGTGAGGGTGTGTCTCTGTGCCCTCTGCTCTTAAAGGAACAGCAGTCTCTTTCGCTCTCCCTGCAGTTTTGGTTGAGTAACCACCGGTTGAGTAACCACCTCTGTTTCTGTTTAAAACAGGGGTGTCTAATCTTATCCACAAAGGAATGGTGTGGGTGAATTCTTTGTTTTTGCTGAATACAAACAAGCTTGAAAATTGAGCTGGTCATGCTGGTCAAACACTGGTCCAGCTGGGTATGAGCTGGTTAACCAGCATGGCCAAGCTGGTCATAAAGCTGGTCTAGCTGAGTATGAGCTGGTCAACCAGTTAGTGCTGGTAGCTGGTCACATACATAGCTGGTCACAAAACATAGCTTGAGCTGGTCAGACCATGCCAAGCTGGGAGCGTATCTGACCTGGGCAATCAGCTAAACCATGTTGAGCTAGGAGCTGGTCTGAATTGGTCAAGCAACTACCAGCTGTTTCAAACCTAGTTTACTGATGTTGATCGTGGGGTTAAGGGCCTTGCTTCACCTGTGCGGATCTTATCGTAGCTACACTGATCTTCCAGGTCCCAGTCATGTATTATTGTGGAGCCCTTACTATGGAAATGTGGATGTTCTCACTGGTAATTATTCCAATTATTCCAGTTTGGTGAATATGGAAGGACTCCCTAACCCCACGTCAAGCTTCTGCCTTTTCCTTGCTCATAAATTATAGTCCACAAAGAACTTTAAGGTAAAACATCATGTTACTGACCTGCTCCTGAATAATAGTTTGACTGTGTAAAATATTGTTGGCTTATTATGACCTTTTAAAGATCTTTCCTAATGTCACATTCGCTTCAGACCTCACGACTTACCAGTCTCTCCTGGCAGCATTCTCTTCCGCTGTCACTGCCGCCAAAGCAAAATACTATCAAACACAAATTCAGAACGCCGGTTCTAACCCCCGGAAACTTTTCTCTATTTTTTCCTCTCTCCTCAACGCACCTCCTCCTCCTCCTCCTCAGTCCTCCTTCGCTGCTGATGACTTTGCTGATTTCTTCGATGAGAAGGTCACAGTCATCCACAGATCCTTTACAACCACCGCCCCCCTCACTGTGCCCTTCCCCCCCTCTAGGCCCATCCCTTCCTTTTCCACTTTCTCCCCCCTTACAGACTCTGATGTTTCTCAACTCCTGCTCTGCCACCGCCATACAACCTGTGCCCTTGACGCTATCCCCTGTTCTCTTCTCCAGACTATCACACCAGACATTCTCCCTTTTTGTCACCTCCCTTGTCAACTCCTCCCTGTCTTCCGGCTGTTTTCCAGCATCCTTCAAGAGGGCCCACATCACTCCGCTGCTAAAAAAGCCTGCTCTGGATCCCTCCATCATCCAGAACTACCGCCCGGTATCTCTTCTTCCTTTCCTTTCTAAAACTATAGAACGAGCCGCTTCTACTCAACTTTCTTCTTTCTTTTCTAACAACAACCTGCTAGACCCCCATCAGTCTGGCTTCAGATCGGGCCACTCGACAGAGACTGCGCTCCTCTCCGTCAGTGAGTCACTCCATGCCACACAAGCAGCCTCCCTCTCCTCTGTCCTCATTCTTCTAGATCTCTCTGCTGCCTTCGACACTGTGGATCACTCTATCCTCCTGTCTGCCCTGTCAGCAACGGGCATCTGTGGCACAGCCCTGGACTGGATTGAGTCCTACCTCTCTGGTCGCTCCTTCCAGGTTGCCTGGGCTGGTTCGGTATCGACACCTCGGCCCCTCGCCACAGGAGTTCCCCAAGGCTCAGTCCTTGGCCTGCTTCTTTTTTCTCTTTACACTCGCTCCCTTGGCCCTGTGATCACTGCACATGGGCTATCCTACCACTGCTATGCGGACGATACCCAACTCTTCGTCTCGTTTCTGCCGTCTGATACGCTGGTTTCAGCCCGTATCTCTGCTTGCCTGAGGGACATCCAGAGCTGGATGGACAACCACCATCTAAAGCTCAACCCAGGCAAGACTGAAATGATATTCATCCCTGCTAATACCTCTCCCCATCTGGATCTGTCCATTTCCCTCGGGGATACCACACTCACGCCGTCACCCAGTGCAAGGAACCTCGGCGTGGTGATGGACAGCAGACTGTCCCTTTCCGAGAACATGACCGGTGACCCGGTCTTGCAGGTTCTTCCTATACAACATACGGAGAATCCGCCCCTTTCTCACCCCCTACTCGACCCAGCTCCCACCCCTGCCAGACCTCTTCGTTCAGCCTCCACAGGCCGCTTGGCACCTCCCCCTCTCTGAACCTCCACCTCACGCTCACGACTGTCTGTTCTGGCTCCACGGTGGTGGAACGAACTCCCCGTTGAGGTCAGAACTGTAGAATCTCTCCCCACCTTCAAGCGCAAGCTGAAGACACACCTCTTCAAGCAGCACCTCTCCCCATCCCTCCCTACCTCCCTGTGAACCTTAATTGTTGTCTCTGTGACTTGCTTTGTGTATCGGTATTTTTAGTTGGCTAGGTAAGCAGTGTTTGGATAATTAACTTTGGTCACTTTTGCTCTGTTTGTTTGTTTCTTTGTTCGAAAAAATAAAATAAAAATAAAAAATAATAATAATAATTGGCCCTCGTCCTTATCTTTGTTGTACAGGTAGCAGTTGAAATTGTACTTCCCTCTAGGGTCTTTCAGCGAACTTATCCCTGGTTATGGGTATGCACTTTGTTGTACGTCGCTCTGGATAAGAGCGTCTGCCAAATGCCAATAATGTAATGTAATGTAACATGGTGAAAATGTGAGGGAGAGGGTGTGTTGTAAATGTCCATGTGACCACATGGAGGCGCCCTAACAACGCAATCGACTAATACTGATATTGCCCTTGATATCCGCTTGTTCTCTGCACCAATCTGCCAATCCACTCCAACTCTGCAGAAAGAAAATGTTTTGTTCAATGTACAGGAGAAGATGACTCATAATACCTTAGTGCTAAACACTTAAGTTACTCCCTTGCCTCCTCTCTCACTCTCTTTCTCTCTCTTGCTCTCTCACTCTCTCCCTTGCTCTCACATATGCAGCAATGAGCATGAGGGCATGATCTTCGAATATTAGCTCTGGAAAAAAATCTTTGATGGGTTCTATATGGATCAAATGCTTGAAGGTATGACTGTTGTAATGCATGGCCTATAATTCTAGAATGTTCCTCCTGTCGACAACAAGAAATGAGCATTTTATTGAAAAGGACAAAATCTTTTTGAGAAACCTCCTATTCTGAAGACAGTTTTCACATGTAATGAATATTAAATGTTTTAATCAGTTATCAGAGGTTTTGGACTACGTCGCCTTTTGTTCTTCCGTTTTCCGAGCCTCCGACTTAGAATTGGCCTACTCTACGCGTCAGTCATGTCACTAAATTTGGGAAGGTAAATATTCCATTTAAGAGTCAATTGCCGTATATTAAATCGCCTTCCACAAAATACATATGCGTTTTGTTTTATGTGAGCAGACCACTAAACACAAAACTCACTAGGTGCAGTGGCACAATGCAAAGAGTGTCCTCTAGAGGGCAGTGTTGTTGCATTGCATCCGTGCAGCAATCAGTTACATGCATTTTTTTACATACAGAGGGGCTTCTTGGGTTTGGGTATGGGAATGACAGGAGCCCTCCACTCTTTGCCTTTGGAAGCTATCTGTTCTTTCTCCTGCTTTGCGTCTTAGGATTTGACTAATGAAATGATTTACACGGCACAGCAGCGTCGATGGTAAACCCTTTTCTCTCTTCAGTGTTTTGAGATCCAGAGAGCAAACCCACGCATCGCTTGCGTGCCAAAGCGATGAAAAAACCCTGTAAATACACTCACGACTGCGCGGCACGTGCCTCCTTCTCCACACATGCACGTATAATGCTCTGCACACGGACTCGAAGCCTGTCACTCCGTATGAACATACATGCCATTGTCCCCAGGGGCGTAAGCAAGGGAGAAATACCGTGTTGTGAGATTTACCGTATGGACGACAGTGGCCCGCTGCAACGATGTGCCTTCGCAGTTTCACCTTTAGGCCAGCTGCCCAACTGAAGGAAGGTTTAGTAGGTTGAAAGGCTGTGTGTCAGTTTTCTTTTAGATTAAAGAAAATCAGTTTTGCATTGTGCACAAGCTCTTGTTCTTGTACACGTGAGCAGTACATACCCACATTGACTGTTCCCTGGGTACATAACCCACACGTGAAAATAACAACAATGCTCTCTCTTTACCTTTATGGTGTAAAGGTCATGTGGCTCATGTCATATGTCATACACAGGCCAACATGCCGACACACACACACATAAACACGCTCAAACACATAAACACACCACCACCAGCCAGCCATTCGAACACCGGTACACTTGCAATCCCCGAACCCGCATGGTTTGGCGTGTCTGAATGAGGCCGTTAGCCGGTATCGCCTGTCATGGAACATTTCTCACACTGTGTTAAGATATAAGGCGGGCTGTGCGAGGCGCAACGGGGGAATAAGGGACTGATTGCGTTCGGAATGCGAGTGCCGAGCCGAATCTCATAAATGAGTAATCGCTCCTCAGCGCTCTCGCACACGGGGGTCGTATCCATTAGGGGAGTAATCCACCGCCCCCGCGCAGGGACGTCGGGGGCTCCTCCGAACGGCCCTCCCATCCTCTCTCCTCCTTCTGCTCCCTCTGTCTTCTCCTTTCACCTCAGCCCACCTGTCCCTGCCTTTCCCTCCCTCCACTTCTCACCCCTTGTTTCTTTCACTCTGTTTTCTCCGTCGCTTTCTGTCTGTTTCTTGCCTCCACGTCTGTCACCCTTTTCCATTTCCCTCCATCTCTCTGCTCTTCTCCCTCTGCCTCTCTGTCACTTCCCCCTCTCCTTTTCGCACCCGTGCCTCTCCCGCTCATCTCCTCTCCGTACCTCCTTCCCATCATCACGCTCCCCCTCCTACTCCCTTGCTGTCTCTCACTCCTCTCTTTCTCTGTTACCTTCTCTCTATCCCTCATCATCACCACCTCCCTCCCTCTTCCTCCTGCAGTGTCATCTTCTGTTCTCTGACAAACTGCCATTGCAAGGATTGCCCTGTCAGTCAGTATGTGAAGGAGACTGAAGTCGAATTAAGAAAGACAAAGATTTAGTGATGGAGATGGGGAGTAAAAGATATAGGTGCAGTTACAGTCCCTCCGTAATGTTTGCGATAAAAAAAATTATGTCTTGATTTGCCTCTGATTTGCTATAATTTTAGAATTGGAATCTCACATGTGGTGAGAGTGCATATTCTTCGATTTTATTAAAGGGTATGTTTATACATTTAGAAATTACAGTGGTGTTTATACATACTGTTGTCCCATTTCAGGGCACCAGAACGTTTGGTACACATGGCTTCACATGTGTTTGTAATTGCTCAGGAGTGTTTAATTGCCTCCTTAATGCAGGTATAAGAGAGCTCTCAGCACCTAGACTTTCCTCTTTTCTTTCAATCACTGTTGGAAACTATTATTGATGTTTATCCACATGAGGACCAAATGTAGGTCGAAAAAGCCGTTATGTCACTGAACAAAACTGGAGACATTGGCCAAACCTTAGGCTTACCAAAATCAATTGTTTGGAACATAATTAAGAAGAAAGAGAGCACTGGTGAGCTTATTAATCACAAAGGGACTGCCAGGCCAAGGAAGATCTCCACAGCTGATGACAGAAGAATTCTCTCTACAATAAAGTTACAGAGGCTACACTGCAAGATGCAAACCGCTGGTTAGTTACAAAAACAGGATGGCCTTAAAAGACCAACCACAGTTCTGGAAAAAGGTCTTGTGGACAGATGAGATGAAGATGAATTTACATCGGAGTGATGTCAATAGCAATAGCAAAGTATAGAGGAGAGAAGGAACTGCCCAAGATCCAAAGCATACCACCTCATCTGTGAAACACGGCAGTGGGGTTGTTATGGCCTGAGCATGTATGCCTACCAAAGGTAGTGGCTCATTTTGATACAAAGGTACAAAGGAAAATGTGTCAGTTTAACAGTAAGATGCTCACATCCAATTTGCTTATCGATGCTATTCATGCTTTTACCCCTTTTTTCCCTAGTTTGGAAAGCCCAGCTGTGTCCATACATACTGTTGTCCCATTTCAGGGCACCATAATGTTTGGGACACATGGCTTCACAGGTGTCTTTGCTGCAACCTCTGCTGTGAATTTGGGAGAGCACAAAGCAGTTAGTGCTTTCCAGTTTGTGCTCTCCTCCCAAACATGCAAACTTCTGCCTCTTTTCACTCCTCCGCACTGGCATGGTCCATCTTTGTGTGAGGCCCATAAAACAGTGCTTTGACAGGATGAGCCACCCGGCAGCCCATAACATTATCGCTTGGACGAGGAAACCCAGTTACAGACTACTGGAAATAACTTGGGTCCTACATGTCACACAAGCACATTTCAGAGCTATTTTTGTTATGTCGTGTGTAATAAGGAAAATCCCTTTCCCCTGGAACAGACCAATAAAACTTCCCCCCGTTCACGGCCGTGTCCCTGCAGCTGTTGGCCTGTTGATCGCATTACTCTTGCATACTGTACGTGGAATTGGGATTGTGTCCAGAGCGGCTCTGCTAATATTGAGTGACGCTTGGGAGATGTGACTGCCCATTATTACTGCCAAGGCCCTCCCCAGGCTCTCTCTGAGAGTAAATGGGCCTCTGTCCCATAATGCTATTTGCCCAGGGGTGATTGAAATGAAGGGGCAGTATTGAGTGTGGCTTGTGTTGCTACAATTGCGTAACCGTATATAGTCACTCACAGAGCCAATTACATCGCGGGCCATCACTCTAGTCTGGTTACAGGTCTTTTAATGGACATTTCTGTCAGGGCCGTCCATCCTGGGCTGTATGCAGGGCACATAGCCAATGTGGCTGCTGTGTTTGTCACAACGGGGCATGGATCGGCTTTGTATGGAGAATTGGGTGAGGAACCCTGCTGTTAAAATCCAGCTATGCCAGTTTGACCAGTTTGAAAAATCAGCCGGGCAAGTTGTTCATAAGCTGGTCTAGCTGGTTATGAGCTGGTCAACCAGCTAGTGCTGGTAGCTTGTCTGAGCTGGTAGCTGGTCAACCAGCTAGCAGCTGTTTCAAAATATAGCTTGAGCTGGTCTGATCTGGTCCACCGGCTAATCCAAACTGGGAGCAGGTATGAACTGGTCACCCAGTTTACCAGCTGTTTCAAAACATAGCTTGAGCTGTTTTTTCAGCAGGAAAAGGCTTTTGTTTTTTGTATTCGTCTTTTTACACAATCATTAAAGTTATATCACTGAAATGGATGTTTTTTCAATCCCAATTGTGTTGAAACTGCTCATACAGTAGGTATGAATTATATTGTGTCATTCTATCACTTCCTGTTTCACAAGAGTATAAAAGCATGCAAAATACCCTTGTCAATCATCAGCATGGGAAAAGCCAAGAACTGTCAATTCAGAAGACACAGATAGTAATTGACCATGTAAGGGCATAAACCATATTGCAAATTTGCCAGGAAGAGGACACAAGTGCATATTATCCCTATGGACAGTAAGGGAGATGGTGAGGGAAGCCATAAGTAATCCAAGGATTGCAGTTTAAGAATTGCACAGATTGGTTGTGTCAATAAAATGGTACCTCCATACAAATAACTCTTGGAAGGGTGTCATGAAGACAGCCTTTACTGAGCACAATAAACAACCAAGCATCTTGAGTTCACCAAACCTCATTGGAATTATGACTGGAAGAGAGTGCTATGGTCAGATAAGACCAAAATGTTACATTTTGGCCATACACACCATCGACAAGTTTGATGGCAAAATGGAATGCATACAGCATCTCATACCTGCTGTCAAATATGGTGGTGGGTTATTGATGTTTTGGAGATGTTTTGCTGCCAGCAATCTAGGAGCACTATTTAAGATCAATTGCATAATGAATTCAACATAGTACCAGGAAATCTTGCCATAAAATCTGATTGCCTCTGCTAGGAAGCTGAGACTTGGTTGTAGGTAGTGTCCAACAGGACAATGACTCCAAACATTCATCAAAATCCACACAGAAATTTGTTAGATAAGAAAAACAACCATGTTCAGCAATGGCCACCTCAGTCTCCAAACTTAAATTCCATAAAAAACCTGTGGACTGAACTGAAGAAAGGGGTATCCGAAACATATCAATAATTCTGAAAATGGATGAATTGTCAAAAAATCCCTCCAAATGTGTTCTTTAATCACATATTATAAGAAAAGACTCATAGCTATCATTTTAGCCAGGGGTGTTTGAACAAAGTGTTTAGCCAGGGGTTCCAATAATTGTGGAACCTGTTTTTTGGGGAAATATGTTTTTTATTTGAAAGTTGTAAGACTTTGGTTGATTCCATTGAACAATTAATAAAGCACACTGCTTTACACATAATGGAAAATAAACCCACTGTATTTGCAAATTCATATCTTGGAGTCTAGAGAACGTGAAACTGAACATGGTTGGCATTGGTAATGCTTTTATGGTTTTAATGGGCTTGATGTTTTCACTTGGAGTTCTTTCATGAGTTTACTTATTCTTTTGATCAGTGTCCTGACTCCTCACATCCTGGTTCAATATGAATTCCTCTTAAGGCAGTAAGCCTGTTATAAGAGAGTGTGAATAGAGGTCAGGTGGGAAAAGTCTATTGCCTAAGCGTGTTATTTATCAGAGCAGGGTGATGAATATTGGTAACAGGAGGTGTAGGTGAAATGGCGGAGCTGGCAGTGTGAAAGTAGGAAAATAGTAATTCAGGGAATAGACATGTGATCAGAAGTCAACATCTCCGGTGTTCCCTTGAGCACAGTACTTAACTGATCAGTAAGTTTTCCACTCTGTAAGCAGATAATAAGTTAAACATAAACTTGTGGATGAGGGTGTAATTTAACGATGGGGGAAGGAAGGGCAAGTGTGTGTGTGTCTGTGAGTTCGCATGCTTGTGTGTTTGTGTGTGCGTGTTTATGTCTGCGTGTGTGTGAGGGTGAGTGTGTGTTTAACTTATTTATCTGTGTGTGTGTCTATGTGCGTGCATGTTTGTGCTTTTGTGTGACTGTTTATGTTATGTATCTATGCGTATGTGAGTGAGAGAGTGCATGTTTATGTGTGAGTGTGTGTGTTTACGTTATGTGTGTGTGTGTGTGTCTGTATATGAGTGCTGTGGAGATGACCGGGAGTTTCCATGGCTATTCTGAAGCGGGGATGCCACTCCTGTTTTGGAAAGAAAGATGAAGCCCTGGTGGTGGTGTCCCCTCAGATCTCCTGTTCCGGCGGTGGCAGACACGGAACGTGAAATAACTGCTGACAAAATGGAAACCCTGTGAGAAGGAACCCTTTGATGTTTGGCACGGATGACTGTACATTCGACACCATCTGGGCTCCGGGCCGTGGGTGTTTTCTGACCCCGGTCCCCCGTAGACCCCCTGCCCCCCCCCCCTCTCTTTTTCCCATGGTGCTGGGGCATCCGTTTTTCACGGAAGCAGAATAGGGAAATAGGGAGCTTGCTGTTATCCGCTGACTACAAAGAGTCTACCTCCATTTTCTTTAAAAAAATATATAATCAGATTAAAAAATACTTTTTCAAAGAAATAGATGCTTGTGCAAAAGGCATTCACCCAATGTGAATGATTGATATTTGGTGTAAAACTGTTAATGTGTAAAATATTGATTATCCCCGATAACAATCTCGCTGGCAGTGGGCTGCCACCATTACCTTAATGAAAAGTGACTTAATGAGTTTGTCAAATGAGCTTCAATCTCCCTTATTGATTACTTGAATTTATGCTTCTCCAAACACCGCTTGAAGTTTGGAGAGTGTGCATGTTGCCAGCTTCAGACCTGAGCAATTGTAGCACTTGTGAATGTTCCGGAAGGTGCGTTTCGTGCCTTTTCAGAAGAATGGAGTCATTCTATCCGGAGTGTCTGGCTGTGGTGTCGCCCTTGGCTAACCCCATCCGTAGCTGGTGCCATGAAAAAGAGCCGGTGTGTTCATGTGCAAAAGGAGTGTTATGCAGTGGGGGGGAAACACTCTTTTGCCCTTTGTTCCTGGGATCCAGTTTCCAGGAGAGAGCGCGCGGATCCGATGTCAGGGCACCTGCTGAAAAAACAATGAGCGAGGGAGCTTGAATGAGGACAGGAAGGATGTGAATGAAGGGGTGGATGAATGAATGAAGACGGGAGGGAAAGACTGCTGGTTGGGGCGGGGGAGAGGATGAGCAGGTGTGTGTGTGTGTGTGTGCGTGTGTAGGTGTGTGTGTGTTGGTGTCATATGTGTGTGTGTGTGTACGCACATCCATGTCACAAGGAAGCCTCGCCCGTGTTTCCTGTGCGCCATTTTCTCTGCGGGCTCCTGATTGGATGCTGGGGTGGAATCCTGGCTCTGCGGCACTGAATGTGGGGGCGTAGCTCCCCCCGTTCTCTTCCCTTCCTCCACCCTCCTCTTCCCTTCTTCCACCCCCATCTCCTGCCGCTGTTATTGGTGGTGCGGCTTGTGAATGAGTCTCTCTGACTGTTGAATGAAAATGGGCGAGCGGTGAAGAGCTCTGGGGGGGGGGGGGGGGGTCTACTCCGGCTCAATCCGCAGTCCCCCTCCCCTCCTAAACTCATGTACATTCAGGTCAGTGCGGCTGGCGAGAAGGAGAAAGCCTTCGATTGCAAACGACTCGGGGAGCCAATGGAAACCTCCTTTCCCCAGGCCCGGCAGTGGCACTGTGCTTGGAATACTAACCGTGTTTCCCGGGCAACGGAGCTCGGATGATAGATAGGCTAGGTGCAGATAAACAGAGAGCATAGAGGCAGTGGGTGTGGGTGTGTGTGTTTGCGTGCTTGTGTGTCTGTATTTGAGTGTGTTTGTGTGTGTACTTGTTTGTGTGTGTACAGTATGTGTGCGAATGCATTTGCGGGTGAGAACAAGTAAGCGTGTTTGGGGAAAGATGCACAGGAAAGAGATTGAGAGTGTGTTTTGGGTTGTTTGATAGAAAAAGATGTGTCTATGATAGTGTTGAGAGACTATGAATTATGTTGGAGGATAGAAACAGAATTTCACATTAATGTTTGTCCAATCCAAGTAACAGAATTTACATGAAGTACAGTATAACACCACATGGATATGAGTCTGTTCCAGATACATATTTACTAGACATATACATGATTAATGAGATTAAATTAGCCATTTTCCCTCACATTAATAATTGTCAATGAAACTTTTGGTGAGGCCAGATAAGAATTATTGTTGTTTCATGACAGTCAATTTGAATAGAAATGACAAAGTACCGGCTGCAAGATGAACAGATATTGTGCTTCTATATTGTGTAGTTTTAGGTGCCCATTGTGGTCAATTTGCCACATCCTTTAAAAACAACACCACACCTTCTTGCCGGGAATTTGCTGCAGTAAGAGAGAGAGGGGGAGTGAGCAAAAAGAGGGAGGGGGGTTGAGCGAGTGTGTACATGAATGAAAGAGAGGGAGAGGACGAGTTGTCGAGTAGATTACAAATGAAACAGAATTATGGAATGGCAATGCAGCACGGAGCGTCTCAGTGTACTGGTGAGTCACCTTCGCTTTGAATGCTGGGAAGGTCACATGACGCCTCCCACAGTAGGAAGGTTACTAGGTCAATTGAGCGCTTTCATTAAAACACAACAGACGGCAATGCAGATGAGAATCGCCCCAGCAGCTATGTTATAATCGATAACCCAGCCCCGCCACTGCAGACAGAGCTCAGGGCTATCTCTGTATGGAGACGCAGAAATAATTGCTCTTGCTGTATTTGCAGTTGGGGAATTAACGAGAGTGAGGGGGCTTGATTAATGTCACGGGAGGGGAATGGACGCACTGCGAGGCTGCTTTTGGCTTCGCGCTCCTTCACTGACATTGAGATAAGCCAGGCAGCGCTGTCCTGAGAGCCCCATTCATATTCAGTCAGCAGTTCTACAGTGCCTCAAGACCTTGTGAGGTGCAGTGGTTCCTGGCAGTTTTACTGAATGAGAGAGAGAGAGAGAGAGAGAGAGGGGAGGGAGGGAGAGAGAGGGAGGGAGGGATAGGGAGACATCCATTGTCGGCCCCTTCGGCAATGCAGTTAAGTAAGCTTGTTGGTGGAAGGTGACGTCATCCACAGCAACTTTAATAAAACATAGCGTGGAGGCTGTGTACGTCAAAGACAGGCTTGCCGCTGGGATTTTCTGACTGCAGGTACCACAGCAATGTGCGTCACCACTCGTACGGTGGCCATTTTCCCCACTATGACCCCATGATGACCCCACGGTGAAGTTCCACGAACAAATCACAGAACGTGAGAAACCTGTCGCTCCCCGCATTATAGGCACAGTGGAGGCATTGCTGTGAGTGAACAGACTGAGTGTAGCACATTGGGACACTGTGGAACCTCCAAAAAGCTTGACTACAAAGAGCGTTAACGACAAGCCGTCTCCACGGGACTGGCCGACCACGCTCTCCGATTGGCTGTCGAGTCAGAGCTACAGCAAGGGACCAGAACAAGCACGTCTTTGCCAGCGCCCACCATTTACACCTATTAGGGCAGCTTTACATCTTGGGATTCTGTAGGCAGGAGAGCCAAAAGCGGGCGTCGCGATGACGGAGCGGTGATGTTTTCGACGCCTGGTCCTTAATCACCGGCGCTGGCTTGCAGACGGGCGCTGTTACGATCCGCAGAAGGGCCTCATTTATCACTCCATGGGGGAGAGGGGGAGGCAGAGGGAGAGGCGAAACAAAATGGAGTAATGCGTGCATCGGGCCTACCTGCACGAGCGCCGGAGGGGAGCCCCGTGCTGGAAAACAGGATGTAAACAAAGAGAAACCGCCATTTGGTGCTGTCCGCTGTGCGCTGTGGGTTGGGTTCGGGGGAGGGGGGCTACGCTGGGACTCTTCTCTGGAGAGAAAATGAGTTACAGGGCTGCTACTCTGTTACAGGCATGTCAGAGCGCTTTGCTGCTGAACGCTCACTGTACTGCCTCCACATTGCGCTAATAGTATTGAATTTCAGTGAGACTTGCTGTAAAAGCATTAGGATTGAGATGAAATGAGAAATTTCACAGGGCAGTCTTTCAGTGTCCCGTTACCATATTCCTCGCTGCTTGTCATCACATTCATCAAACCTCCTCAAATGTCTTCTTCAAAGAATTACTGATGCTAGATGTTCCCTGACATGCATGGACATACACCCGAACGTTTAAAAAACCAGCCAATTCCACTACGGCACCCTCTGTCTCTGATAATCACCCTAACACCCCCCCCCCCCACACACACACACACACACACGCACTATCCAGAGATACTGTTAATTTGCTCTTTTTCATGTGAATACTATGCCTAGTGTTACACAAAACCAGTAATCCTGGTTACTAACTGCTCCCTCATGACACACATCACATTACATCAGATATCCTGTTGTTCACTGCCCCTCTCCATCCTGTTACACGTGCCCCTCTGTGTCACCGACTGGCCTTATCAACACACTGCCCTCCTTACCAGATGTCCCTGCTGAAAAATGTCCCCTGTCACAGATGTCTCTGTCAGAGGATCTGCGCCATGCTGTCCTCTGGTAGACCTGCTCTTTCACTCAACACTACAGCAGCATTGCAGTGAGATAAAAAAAAGGTCAACAGCCTTTGCCAGCAGTCAGTCCATCCATATCATCATCTTAAACCTGTTCTGTGCATTCTGCATCTCCCCCCAGTCCTTGCTTTCAGGATCATGATTGACCTGTAGCCAGTGATGACAGCTCAGCCAGAGCTTATTTTTGGCCAGTGCAGGTCCAGGTCCTCAGCTGCTGAATGCACTTCTACTGACCTGGCAGTGACGCGATCAGAGGGGTTCACGCTAAAGATGTGAATCGCACTCTTATGTAATCCACTCTGAATGCAAACCCTGGCCTGAGCCGGGCCTTTGTACTCTGACATGATGCACACGTGAAGGGACACTGCGATTATATAATCCGCAGGCTGTCCTGGCCCTGTTCAAACCGTCATGCTAATCTCAGCAGAGCGCAGGGAAGCTCCTTGGGCTGTGGAATCGCGGTGTGCATTAGGGACCCACGTTGGGCCCGCCTGCCAAATTTGCTGCTCACTATTGGCTGCCCTGCTAATGAGGACTCTGCTTGGATAGGCCGCAGCTGGTGCTTATCCTGGCCATGTTAGTGGTGATAATAGCAGGGTAGTGAGGTCTTCGCAAGCCAGCCAGGTAGTGTAGACCTTTGCATTTCTGGGTGTATGGTTGCTATTCTTCCTAGCAATGAGACTCAACAGGTACTCTGAAGTTTATAACAAGTGATAGCAATAAAATGCTGCATGTACATTATATTTAATGCAGGATGAAGAAGAAGGTGACCAAAGAAACCATCAGTGCCGAGCCCTCTAATGGAAAGTAAGTGCACTATGTTTAAAGTAAACGTGAATTTCCTTGGTAGTTTGCAAGCAGTCCCTGCCCCCTCACATTTGTTTTTGTAAGGATGTTTTTTTTAGATACTTTTACCGTAAATACATGGTGATTGTCCTGGGAATTCCCCTTCACGGTGAATGATCTGTTTTTGGAAAAATATTATAATGTGGAAAAGTGAAGGAAAGTTGTTATTTTCTTTTCTATTTCCATCAGCTTCAGGAAACCAGTAATGGAAAGAATGAAGAATGTTGGCTCAAGCTCAGTCTAGGTCAACAAGAAAATGTAAATGCCTTACTTCAGAGGGTAGTCTCAATAGCCAAGTCAACTGTCGTTGTTGAAAATGTTGTGATAGAGGAATCTAATACATGGTTTTAAACCTATCATTTTAGTACTGTTCCTGTATGTTACTGTAGGGGCGACTTGGCTCAGGCGCTAAGAGCAGTCGACTGGCAGTCGGAGGGTTGCCGGTTCGATCCCCCGCCCAGGCTGTGTCGAAGTGTCCCTGAGCAAGACACCTAACCCCTAAATGCTCCTGATGAGCTGGTCGGTGCCCTGCATGGCAGCCAATCGCCGTCGTGTGTGAGTGTGTGTATGAATGGGGAATGAGAAGCATAAATTGTACAGCGCTTTGGATAAAGGCGCTATATAAATGCCAACCATTTTACTGTAGCCCATATTCAGACATTTGAGAAACTCAAGTGTCGGTTGCCAATCATGAGAAGGGAAACAGTCTATATGCATATGTGCTATATTGATGTACTGTAGCATGTACACCACTGCCTGATATAATCAAAACTTTTAATCTCAAAGGCAAGGAAAGCTGTTTAATTGGAGAGGTAATACCAAATTCCCGGCTGGGCCATGATTTAAAACGTTTAATCTAGATCAGAATTATTTGGATTTTGAAATCTTGTAGGTTTTTTCAGATATGATCTTTCTGATCCAGATACCACAAGATCAAGATTACAGAATCTAGATTTGCACTCTTTGCATCTGTCTCTATCTGTTGGTCAAAATAATGGACCATTTCAAAGACAAAGGTTTTTCCAAACATGTTGGAAAATGTTTAATTCATGTTTGCATATTTGTCCTATTCATCTGCAGTAGTACATAATACAAGTGCCAAAGTCAGCCTAATTTCAGAATTCAGTTTGCATAATTAGTCCTATTCATCTGCTTTAGTACACAAAACATAGGCCAAAGTCAGTCTAATAAAAATGATTAAAGACACTTTAACTTTAAAAACTAATTAAAAAAATAACCAAAACTAGTTTAAATAATGGTTCACTACAGTGTCTCTTTATCTGTCCAACTGGTCCCTCTGGATTCTGGCATAGCATTATCTGAGGAAGAACTATTATCCTTGTTTTTGCACCCACCCATCAGGCAATTATTTTAGAATAGATAACAGAATCTATTTTCAAATAACATCCAAAAACATCTAAAAATGTTAAGGCTTTCTTTAGAAGGCTTCTTTTCCATGTTTAGTGTTGTGGGTTCTTCTTGAAAATATTTTATTGTTCATTTAGAATGGATATTGTTTTGGAAGGGTTTGTGTTACGTAATGTGCCATCACCGGATAAAACAACCTATTAAAGGTACAATAGGTAAGATTTTTGTGTTAAAAAATTGTTACAAGACCATTGTTACAATCCCTTCCGATCATTGAAAAAGGGTCACTGATATGTTGACTCAGCCTCTGCCTGTGTTTATAGTCCTTAAATTCGGGTTTCAAAATATACAGTTGATGGCCCAACACTCATTGTATAACTGTACCATAATTCAAGCTCATTGGTTGAAAATTGAAAATTAATTTCCACAGCCAATGGCGTTTCAACGTCAGCGTGTGCACAGAGAAGGGGGAGGGATAAACAGTGTTGTGGTTTGAAGGTGTTTGTTGCTGCTATTCCTCTCTTGACCGTTAGAAGTCTGAAATTACCTATTGTACCTTTAAAGATCCATGTGTCCCACATGTCCCTACGTTAACCTCAAATCCATTCTGAATCCACCCTTTCAGTGGGATCAAGATTATCCTGATTTTCAGTATCAAGCCTATCCTAATCTCCACTTTAGAATTTTGAAACACCCAAAACCAACATTTGATCTAGATTCTTGGTATGACTGGATTACAAAATCTTTATCCCAACAGAATCACAGCTTCTAGTTTCGAAATACCCAATTTTGAGATTTAATCCTATCCGATTACTGAAATCCTATCCAAAAAAGTTTTTAAATACTGGGCGCTGGTAACTGGACAAGCCTGTGTTTATTAGTCCCAGACAATACAAAAAACAACTGCAAGCATTTTCTTCTCCTCTCATTAAAACGGACACTGTATTTGTTAACCCATGACATGGATGAAATTGCTTGATAAAAATGAGGCACAGTGGTCTAATTCACAAATATTTCTCCAGTCAAAGTCTGTCTAAGGCAGTCCCTCTTTCTCTCGCTCTCTTTCTCTCGCTCTCTCGGATCGAAATGAGAACATTTTTCGGCTCCAGCAAGAGAAGTTAATTGCTAGAACGTTCCGTGTATGTAGCTCTGGGGAACTGTCTCGGGGGGCAGAGAGTTGAAGCTGGAGAAAGAAATGGTTTTTACTTGTCAGCAGTACTGGCAGAGAGCCAAAAAAAAAAAACTACAGTAAGTCTGCAGGAGTGAGAGATCTCACATCATTCTTTTAGGGAAGAAATGACGGTGCAAAATCATTATTCCCAAAAGAAAGGTTACAACTCGGTGACCAAAGAGTTAAACTACATAAAGATAAAACATAAAATAATCTCCTGTACTTGTCCTGAGACAAAAGTCCAGGGAGGGGTTGTAAGGGCTGATGAGACACTCGCATTGGGGATTATATATCTGTTTCAGCTTTCTCCCCCACTCTTATGATTAAATACTGCAATGGTTGGATAGTATAAAGCTCAACCCTTTTAAAAAGCAATCGCCAATATATTAGCCAGGACAAAGGACCAGTGAGCAGATGGTAAGTGTTGTCCACAGCCACATAGAGGTTTTCAAATCCTCTGAAACGCACTGCGCTTCTGCATAGACCTCCGGCAGCAAAGCGTGCAGACAGGCTGTTGCTGAAGAAGACACAGCGTTTCGTGCTTCGGATATACTGCAGCATTACGATATTCATTGGACTGCCTCATCCAATATGGTGTCGTGAAACAGCGGTAGTTACCTGATGCACTGTAGGGAGAGAGAGAGAGAGAGAATTATTTTCCCTGCACAAATGTTTCAGCAGGCATTGTAAATTGTATTTTCCTAATCTACTTTTCAGTGGGGAGATTTACATCTGTGGACTAGACGGTGAAACAGAGGAGCGATGTTCCTGCTAAATCTTGTTCTGTCTTTTTTCCCCCCTTTCTTGTTTCTAGCTCCACACTGGTTGAGTGAACCGGCAGCCAGCATTAGAACTGCAGTCTCTCATTACCTTTTGCAATCTCCTGGAGACATATACCTCTATACATGAATTTCTCTGTTTCCATCTGCTATCTGTCTATATTTGTACATTGGTTCATTTCGGAGGTGATATTTCTTCTTTTTTAATAGAATTCTCTTCTCTCTAGTGTAAATTGTGCCAAATAACATAACATTACAGTACCATAATAATCCTAATCCTAATCATAATAATCATCATCATCATCATCATCAAGGCTATTCGGCCTTACATTACAGGGTTCGTAAGAACTTTCTGGTTTGTTTTTTGTGTCTGCGTCAGTTTATGTGTTTCATAGTGAGCCTTCATTTAAAAAAAAAAAACATTTTCTTTTAGAGATAAAGAAAACATTTTACACTCACACCAGTATACATTGGCAGCCAAACATTAATTAGCCTACATACTAATCCATGCCAAGAGATTAATCTGGGATTGTTTCAATCAAATTCTACCAGATTGCGATCACTGTGTTATTGTACTGATTTAAATCAGCTGTGCTTATATTATTATATTATTGGAAGGATACAGTGATTCATGGGTACATTAAGCCCAGCAGATTCCTTCCCAAGCTGGACTCACATTTGTGGTTTTGGTTTTGGCTACGGAAAAGTGCATCTCTGCTGAAAAAAACAACTCAAGCTAGGTAACTGCTTGACAAAGTTAAGACCAGCTCCCAGATCGACTTGGTTTAGCTGGTTGACCAGTTCAGACCAACTCCCAGCTTGACGTGATTTTGAAACAGCTGGTAGCTGGTAGCTGGTTGACCAGCTCATGTCCAGCTAGACCAGCTTTATGACCATCTTGACCGGCTCAGTTTTCAAGCTGGTATATCTGGATTTTTCTCAGATAATGTACTATTCTATAAACAATATGCTATTGCTTTGTATAACAATGTAGAATTTACACATTAGCAGCTTCTCATTCCATTTGAATAATTAGAAAGTCTATTTGATTACATAATATGCAGCTGGTGCCATATGAAGCCCATTGTCTTTGCTGTCTTATGAACATACTGAAACTAAGTACACATAACAAGTGAGCATACACAGTTATCAGGATCATCCATTTTTAATAAATGTGTACATTATTTGTTACGTAAATAGATTTTTACAGTGAATACATTTTTACATGCTTATGTCTGATAACAAGCACTGCATTATGAAGCCTTCAATTTAAAAACAAATGAACATAAACACAAATTATAGGATTACATAGGATTTAGATTGGGATTAGAGCTGTCATTGGATTTGGGACAAGAACAATCAATCAAAAAATGAAAACGGAACATTATGGCCTCAGCCATTAATGGAACATTTATGACTGCCCGTTAATTACAGTATATCAACTGCCGTTTTTCGTCTAGAAAAGTCCGACTCGCAAAGCATTTTATTCCGCAGTCCATCCACATCCTGAGCGCTGAACAGTCATGATGGACCTTGCATCCAAATATCGCTATTTTCTGCATCCGCCTATTTCTGAAGTTTTACAGTATTTCTGCTTTTTTTTTTCTTTTCTGTTAGCAAGCATTGGTCTTTGCCCCTGTGCCAGAATTGGCTTGAGCTGTGGGATGCACTTCCTCTTGAAAGAGGAATAATGCGAGAGCTGGCAGCTGAAATCCTGAGCACAGAGAGAGAGGGGGAGGATGTAGGCTGACCCCGGACCTGTCCTGCAGCTTTGTGGGAAGAGCTTCACCAGATGGTCATGGAGTCGGTTGCCGCCTAAACAAGCACGGGGCCGGTCTGTTGTCCGTGTGGCCCAGATTTCCCGAGCAGGCTCTCCTGTCCTTCCGGATGCTTCTTTCCATAAGCATGTGAATGACATATTAATCTATGCGATCTCGACCCTGTCGTTCTGTGATTTTATTAGTGTCTGGCAATGCTGAGAAGACTCGGTAGGGTGGCTTGGTATGAAAAGTGGCTAAAAGGTACACTTGGGGCAATACCCCATACAGTTGATACGTAAAATTGTAACCCTAGCCAGAAATATACCCTCAGTGAGCACTTTATTAGGTAGACCTCTACACCAGCATTCATTCATTCATTCATTCATTATCCTAACCCGCTTATCCTAATCCTGAACAGAGTTGCAGGGGGGCTGGAGCCTATTCCAGCATACATTGGGTGAAAGGCAGGCAGGTTGCCAGTCCATCGCAGGGCACACACACCATTCACTCACACACTCATACCTACGGGCAATTTAGACTCTCCAATCAGCCTAACCTGCATGTCTTTGGACTGTGGGAGGAAACCGGAGTACCCAGAGGAAACCCACGCAAACACAGGGAGAACATGCAAACTCCACACAGAGAGGCCCCGGCTGATGGGGATTCAAACACAGGCCCTCCTTGCTGTGAGGCGGCAGTGCTACCCACTGCACCATCCGTGCCACCTCTACACCAGCATGTTAATGCAAATATTTAATCAGCCAATCATGTGGCAGCAACTAAATGCATAAAAGCATGTAGACATGGTCAAGAGGTTCAGCTGTTTTTCAGACCAAATGTCAGAATGGGGAAAAATGTGATCTAAGTTACTTTGACCGTGGAATGATTGTTGGTGTCAGACAGGGTGGTTTCAGTATCTCCGAAACTGCTGACAGCTGAATGGTGTGAAAAGAAAACATCCAGTGAACAGCAGTTCTGCGGGCAGAAATGAGAGAGGTCATTAATGAGAGAGGTCGAAGCTGATAGGAAGGTGACAGTAATGCAAATAACCACACATTGCAACAGTGGTATGCAGAAGAGCATCTCTGAACACATAACGCATCAAACCTTTAAGTGGAGAGGCTACAGCTAAAAGCATAAGTCTAAAAAATAAGTCTAATAAATTCCTAATAAAGTGTTCACTGAGTGTACAATTAATTTGTAACTTTTTTTGGTTGGAATTTGTACCCAAAGAGAGCATTACTGTACTTTCAGGGTACATTAAGGAAATTAGATCTTTGAAGAACAAAAATGTACCTCCACTGACTTTCTGGGAGTGCATAGTGGAGGATGGCTCGCTCTTATCGTTCCATTGCCTCATCCTGCAAAAATGTGACCCAGTCTTCTTAGCATGGCCTGATGCTGTCGAAGTCCCCTAGCATGGGGGAGGCCCTTCCTTTATGTCACCATGGTAACCTGCTGACACCCGGAGCCACTCCATCCAGAGGAGGTCACCTGATCGCGGGCGACTCGATTCCCGGAGAAAGAGAAGACGCGAAAGGAGATGCCATCAAATCCCTTTCCTGGGACTCCCGCCAGAGGTTCTGTCCCCAATGCAAGATTAAACAGTGTGTTAGAGACACCCTTCACAGTGTAGCCTCACAAATAAAGTGTCAATGGAGATAGGTATATTTTTGTTCTTCAAGGATCAAATTTCCCAAAATATACCCTGAAAGTACAATTTGGGTACAATTGAATAGATTTTCTTAACAAAAAATGTACAAATTATATATTGCTGCTGGTAATTTTATGTTCTTATGGGGTACCGCCCAAGCGACAAGCTTTTTTAACTTCCAGTGCTTCCAATCCAGTGTTTGAATTTAACTGACAAAACTCGTATGAATACGGAATTACATTGATGAATGTAATAAAATGGCACTGAATTTCAATCCATTCTCATCACATTTAAAACATACCAATAACTTGAAAATGTGTACAGTATATCAGTGTATGTATTCTACACATGGTTCTATAAACAGAGCTTTAAGAAGGATTAAACCAATTTCATAGGCTGTGCTTTATCAAGCATAAAGGCCATATACACTATCCATCTTGACCATTATGACATTCACATACTAACATGGACACACACACGCACTCAGTCTTATTCATACTGCAGACACATGCAAGTTCACTCACACACGCACATGCACCAAACAAGTGAAAAACAAAACGGTTAACAATACTTCATAAAAAGTACTCTATTTGGATCTCATTTACCCTATTAGGGTATAAAACTAACCATTTTTCTATCATAAGTATCTGTCAGCCAACACATAGAAACAGAGAAACCACATGCAACATCTGTCTTGCACATAAACATATGTACTCATTCTTTCTCTATAACCATCAAACTACATATGGATGCATGCACACACACACACACGCTCACAAATTGCTCCCACAAACTAGAACCTATGCACTTGTAAGTCGCTTTGGATTAAAAGCGTCTGCCAAAAAAAAAAAAAACTATCGCAACACAGTCGGCTATTACTGTATATTAACACTCTTTTACACAGACTGACATGAAACCAGTCAGTGCGCACCTTTGCACATACAGCATACACCCATCAGTCATTTTCTTTTGTGGTGATTCGAGACGTTGGGAGCTCTAGCGCGGGCTAATGCTTTTATCCGTGAAGTGTGGCGTGCCCCGCTCCCTGGTGTTGCACTCTATCAGGCTCAGAGAGCCCGGCGTTAATGTGCTCTGTCAGACTGAGAGCGCCCTGCGCTAACGCGATCTCCCTGGCTAATCACCCGTGTGTGATGGGAGGCTCCAGCGTGGGGTATCCTCGTGTGGAACGCGGGAGGAGGGCGGGGAGGGGGGGGGGGGGGGGGGGGGGGAGTCGCTGCGGTCAGGAAGTGCCGAGGTATGGGTGACATGGCCTTCTTCTCCTTACCTTCTCGGGTCAGTGTCAGTCCACCTGGGTCATGTTACCGGTGACTAGGTAATTAGCGCCTCTCGCTCTGAGCTCGGAGGAGGGCGCCGCACCAACGCCTCCATCGCCTCCGATTGCAGGGGTGTTGGTTCATTCTCTCTCTCCGTCTCTGTTTAAGAGAGAAGGGCAGAGAGAGAGAGGGTGGGGGGGAAAGACTTGCTGTCGATTTGTTTCCTGTGATTTCGACTTCGCTGCACCCCCCTCCTCCCCCCTCCTCCCCCCTCCCCCCCCCCGCCCGGCCCCGCTCGCTCACACGCGGCTCCTTTCAGCGTTTCGGTGATGCACTGCAGCTTCTGGAACTTTCTCTCTGCCGTCTCTAGCTCGCTCTCTCACCTTATGTAACGCTGCTCGTTTTTATCCTCTCCTGCAGACGGCTCTGAGGCTGCTGATAATGGGACCTGCTCGGTTTGGCTGCAGCCCCTCACCTCGTTGATATCGGCCAGGAGGACGGAGTGAGAATCTCCCACTCACGCCTCCTCCTGTGACCTTCCACCTCGCCTGACTGCTTCTTTTCCGGGAGTTCTGTGTGTGTGTGTGTGTGTACGTGCGCGCTTATGTATGCACAGTACGTGTTCTGAAAATTGCAAATGGTGGGCAACTTACAGAAAATCGAATGTTAACAAGAGCAGTGACCAGTCTTGGCAGTGACCAGGATGTAGTTAAAGTGAGACATATTCACGCAGTGCTTCATGACTGCATCACCCTGCCAAGTGTTTAAATCAGTCTAATAAAGTCCAAATCACTGGTGTGCCCTGTGCCTGGTCTTACATCTCAGAATCTGGTGCACTACACTGTCCCACTGTGAGGGCAGTGAGCATCTCGTCTTATTTAATTCATGGGACGTGACAGCTGGGAGACTTTGCAAGCATCAAACAAACTTCAAACCACTTACACACTTCTCCCATGATTAAAAAATTGCTCTTTGGCCTCTGATGTAACATTTTTGGCTGACAGTTTTCACTTGCCCAGCTTTTATGTCTACAAAGAGTGCAGTACATCCAATATTTCCGAGAAAAAAAAAAAAAAAATTTGGAGGCCTTAATCTTGTCCGTAGCGCTTTCACAACGGTGGCTCATCGACTCGGGCTTGGAGAATTGGGATTTTGCCCACGAGGGGCTTGCCTCAGACGATGTGCCTTAATGACTTTGAACAAGCTCTGCGGTACGCTTTAGCAGTAAGTAATGATCTGAGCGAAGCTGAAGTTTCTGCAGTAGAGCAGAGGAATATTCTGTGGGCTCATCTCCATAGACGGTGGAGGCTGTGGATCACAGCTTCCGCCCTCCGGCAACTGGCAAACCTCAATATTACTCCATTATATAATCGATATATGACATTCGGTTGGATTCATTTGTGTGACATTGCTATGACACTGTAGCCACACAGGATTCGTGTGGCAGGAATGATGGCTTTTCTAGCCTTGGAAGAAAAATGCAGCGACTGGCATCATCACAGAAAAAAGTGGGGTCTACTCTCCTGACTGATCAGCTCTTTCAGTGCCCTGATGCCAGAAGGTTGTGGCTTCAGTTCTTGCCCAATTTAGACCTCCTGCTCTTCTGCTTTCCCCTGAGGCCTGTGGACATTGATTATAAATACACCTAGGGTGTACAGCTGTTTCTGTGTGTACCTGTGCTCTAATTGTCTCTAATCTGTGATCTTCCTGCGGAAACACTGACCCCTAAGACTCCCCAAGGCAGACTCCAGACTAAGCATATGTGTGTTTGTGATTCTGGATACCTGTACATTTACAGAAAATGTTTTACACATTTTCCACATAATTCAGTGTAAGTGTAAAGGCCCATCTATACCAAGAACTATAACAATAACAATGTGAGCATCCACACTGATGTATGATAAAATTCTGTCAATAGTCTCTCAGCTATGTCATCTGCAATTTTTCACGTCACACCCTGTAAATTCAGATTTTGATTGGCTGTCAGTGTTTTTTTGGTCATGCAGCTGGAAAAAATAGCTCTGAATCGTTCAGTATCGTTCATTATAGTTGTGGTGTGGACTTGACCATCTACTTCAGTTCCACGATTTTAAAAACAACATATTTGTAGTTATCGTTCTTGGTGTGGATGGTCCTTAAGAGTGACAGTTTTCTTCTACTTAGCTTCCCTCATGCTAAAAAGCTGCATTTTGCAGTATGTTATTTTCGCAGAAAACAATAATTTGTCAGCTTGTCCTGGAAAATGACCGTCCTTGCGACGCACCTGGAGTCTGCCCTGCACCAAATCGCATCTTGCGTAATGTAATTACGATGAATAATAGCAGAGAATGTAATATCATTTCCCTACTCGGTGGCTTAAAGGCGAACGCGGAAGGGAGTAGATGATGGCGGTCTTTCTGGTTAGTTTGATTTGATTCCTCAAAGGAACATTAAAGCAGAAAGGGAATCGGCTCAAAGTTTATTGGCTCCGCTGCTCTGGTAAACACACTGCGGCTTCCTGCGCGCCCCGCTATCCATGAACGTTATGGAGGGGGTTTTTCCTGAAGGGGGGGTTCTGTGCCGTTATTTTCCTGAGTCAGAGGACGAGCAGATTGTCCTGAATAAGCCCCTTAATCCTGCAGATGTGTTTTTTGTCCAAGATAGCATGAGAAGAGCTTAGATTTCCCTCTGTGTTTGGCAGGAGAATGCTAGCTGTTGTTTGCCTCTGTGAGTGTGTGAGTGGTGGCAGCATGCAGTTACATCTCTGTGTCTATTTTGCTTTACTGTAGCCTTGTCTGACTTCAAATGGATTTGCCTGTGTGTATGTATGTGTGTGTGTGTGTTTGCATAGGTGACAACATGTATTTACATCTTTGTGTCTATTTTGCTTTAATGTAACTTTGTCTGACATCAAACTGATTTGCCTGTGTGTCTGTGTGTGTCTGCAGTGGAAGCATTTATTTACATCTTTGTGTCTATTTTGCTTTACTGTAACATTGTCTGACATCAAACGGATTTGCCTGTGTGTGTATGTATGTGTATGTATGTCTCTGTGTGTGTATTTACATAGTGACAGCATGTATTTACATCTTTGTGTCTATTTTGCTTTAATGTAACTTTGTCTGACATCAAACTGATTTGCCTGTATGTTTGTGTGTGTGTGTGTGTGTGTGTGTGTGTGTGGCAGCAGCATGCATTTACATCTCTGTATCTATTTTGCTTTAGCTTTGTCTGACATCTAAATGATTTGCCTGTGTGTGCACACGTGTGTATGGTAGCACGCATTCACAATTCTGTGTCTAGTTAGCCTTAGCTTTCCTTTCTAACTGATGTATTTTCGTCGTAATAAATCCTTGCAGCTAGTATTAAATCCATGCAGTCCTGTTTGCGCATATATGGCTCTCAATATTAATCAGACGGCATAAATAAGACACAGCCTCTATGCAGCAGAACCCACACACACGGGCCTGTCTCACAGCACTGGGCCCGCAGTCCGGCGGTACCGTACGGTGATGTACCGTGTCACCGCCCGGGCCGTGGACCCGTCCGCGCTGCCGATGACTCACGCGCAGCGCGCTGCGATTGGGCCAGAGCTCCGGGGTGAGAACACGGTGTCAGCGCAGAGCCTGATCAGGTATGCGCTCGTGGTCGGCGCTGCAGCAAAGCCTGCCTGCCTGACTGCCGGACTCAAACCCGTGCACCCCCCGTGATCCCGTACACTTCCTCTTCCGACTGCAGTACCCGCAGGATGCCCTTAGCATCTTAATCAGAGGCCGTTTCGCCTCTGATTAAGAGTGCATGCAAACACACACACATGCACAGACACACACACACACGCACATACATACACATACACACACACATACACATTCTCACGCACACACATACACACACGCGCACGGACACACACATACACACACACACACACATACACACACACATATACACACACACATACACACATGCACATATACACACACACAGACACACACACACACACATATATACACACACACACATACACACACGCACATATACACACACACAGACACACACACACATTCCATTCGCTCTCGCACATATGCCGCGTGCTCGCACATTTATTTACACTCGCCCACACACATATATGCAAGCATGTAAAATCTGCAGGCTCACCCACATGCAGCACACACACACATACACATTTATTTACAGCCGCGCACACACACGGCACATGCACTGCAAACCCCACACACATACAGACTCACACATACGTGTGCACACGTAATTATGTATAATCACATGCATGCATTACACACACACACACACACACACACACACACAGCCGACACACAGAAACACATTCTGTCATGCATACGGAAGGTGCTATAGCCAATTATTCATGATCGCACATGCGTGTTGCGCACATACACAGCCAACACACACACGGAAACACATTCTGTCACGCATAAAGACGCGCATGCTCTCTCTCCCAGTTTAATTCTCATGCGTTTTGCTCTCTTTGAGAGACGCTGCAGGGGCCATCTTAGTCAGATCCTAATAAGAATCTGAACTGGGGAACTCTGCACCTTCCTATTAGACTAATGTCACAGGTCTGTATTCATGCAATTCCCAGCAGATCTCTTTATCCTGGACTAAGAGGCAATGCATAAATCACTACCCTGTTCAGTGTATGGCCACTTAACCGATTCGGCTATGTTGAATCCTCAGGCTGAGTTTTGACAGCTAAAGCAGTTGGGACGCAGCCTGTAGTGTAGTGGCTAAGATGGCTTGATCCCTGGTGTAACCACGTTAAGATCTGCACAGCTATCGTGAGCAAGGCCCCCACATTGCACTGGGGGGGATTATTTCCTGCTTAGTCTAATCAACTATGAGCAGCTTGTGATGACGTGTAATGTAAATGGTCAGTGTCATAGCTAAAGAGCCGTTGGTTAATTTTTTCCCGAGTTGACTTTGGAGGGGTGGCGGTGGGGGGGAGGTAGAGGCACTTTTTTCTTCAGTGGGGAGGAGCAGATTCTTCCCTCGGTCAGGCAGCATAGTCACACACCACAGTTAGCCCAGGCAGGCCATGTCAGGCAGAAACCGCACGTGTTTTTAACCGCGTGTAAAAGTTTAATGGGTTCCCCTTCACGTATCTCTGCCAACCGCCCCCCTGTTTCGCACATCCCCGGCCAGGCCGCTACATGTTGTTAGCATGCGCAGGGGAAATAGCCGTTGAGCCCGGAGCGGAGAGCGAGGCAGAAACACTCAGCCAGGCGTGAGCTAGAAGGATCTGTGTTCCTAAGCCCCAGATCCATGTTTCTCCATTCCCCCAGACACGGGCTCTGACTTCACACTTACGAGTCTGCACCTGGCTGTCTCTTACGGTCTGAGATATGTCAGTCAGTCTGTCAGCCCTGATCCTAACAGCTGTTTGGATGTGGAGAGGACAAGCGCTCTGGATCCAGGGTTAGTCCTAACCGGGGTCGTATCCGTCAGTCCGGTGTGTTTATTATACGTCTGAGAAAAAAGAATCCCAGACCATTTCTGCAGAACTTATGTGTCAGCCGCTCTCTGTGGAATTCTGACGAAAGTAAACTGACCTTTTCTGTGTAGGTGGGAATTTTGAGCTTATCAGCTTCTTCTCGTGAATTGTCCTGCCCATTAGCTTATCAGAAATGATGCGGTCATGCAACATGCGGTTCATTCTCACCCATTGGTTTGTGTCTATTTAACCCTTGTGTTGTCTTAATATTATGTATGCACCTCTCATCCGACCCCTTGTGATAAACTCTACCCTCTTGATTGAATTTTAAATCTTAAGTCAATATGTTTCATATAGAACAACCGGTCAGTCATCAATGAGCAGGTTAATCCTACTTCAGAATGTTTTTTTGCTGTAATAGATGTGTGGCATTTAACTTGGCTTATGACTTCTGAATCATAACTGCATTTACTTTATAAATGAGGCCTTCCATGAGCAGACGCCTGAGTTTGTGCTTGACGCTACCAGCCAAACTATTATTTCCCGAACCTTCACGACGTCTTTACTGTTTATTCTCCGGAAAGTTCTACCGCAAACCAGACTCTGGTGCTTTGTTTGCTGGCTAAGAGGGTCAAAGGCAGCTATGTACGTGAGTCCGTTTAAATACAGCCCAGGGAAGTGGCGGTGTGGGCTCGGACCGAACCGCGTCGGGATACGCGTGTGAGTGGAGCGTCTGAAAGCGTTGCCGCGGAGCCTGCCAGCCCGGCAACCGTCTGCCCGGCTCCTCCACAGCCGGCCTGCTGGCAGGAGGCTAATTGAAAATGGCTGCCGCTGCTGCCTTCTCCCCGCTCCTCCCCCTGACCCAGACCCTCCTCCCCCCTCCCCCGGTGTAAATATTAACTATAAATATTATTAGAGGGAAAGCTGGACAGACGCAAGGTGCCGGCTGCAAGCTGTGATCTGGACCGCTGAACGAACCGGATCGGAGCCTGAAGACCGGTTCCTGGAGGGAGAGCTTTGTGTGCCTGCGTTTGACAACAGCTGCGGCTTTGCGGCGGCGGTTTTGCGGGATTAATAAGTATTCCTTTCCAGTTTCTCGTAAATAATGATCGCCCATTCACATCCGAATCCCTTTTATCGGATCCTGGCAGCTCTTCCTTTGTGTGTTTAGGGAAATCCTTATAGCAGACTGAACTACAAATAGGGACAGCAGAGACAGACTCAATAAAGTTTTTGTGCTTATTCGTGTTCTTTTGGAGAGCCAGTCTTAGGTTCGCGGCCTGCTGGAGTGTTCTCGCGGTGAAACGAGGTTGCTGCGATGCTAACACAACTTTGCGAGACGGAGGAGGGGCCAATCACAGGCCTAGCTCTGACGAGGGGGGGGTGAGACAGGGCTGTACCCATCTCAGCCGCTTTATTCTCCCAGCATGCAATAATAATGACCTGACAAAAGGAATGCAGAGCAATTAGGGGGTAATTCTACCTTTCACGGTCTGCCAGTGTTGCATTAAATAATAATAATAGACTTGATGAACAAATAGGCCTAAGTGTTATTTTGCCTCTTAGACCCTGCTTTGTTTATCTTAATTCTTTACCATTGTTGCTTTATTTTATTATATCAGGGACAAACAAACCATGTCACGTTGCATAGAATGTTGCTGTGTTCCTTTATGAAAATACAATACAAAAAATACAAAAAGCTGAAAGCTGAAAAAGCTGAAAAAGCTGGAATGTTTTGCCGTACAGGAGGCTGGTTTACTGTGTATTCAGCAGAATCTAGGGCTGTTTTAATGTGTAATGTGATACGGTGGCGTGAGACTTTGTTTTTCACAGTTTACTTCAGGTCGCGGCACAGGTGAGCACAACTTCGACCTTCTCTTCTGAGGGACGAATGAGATTAATGCAGATTAAGGAGCCATCTATCAGAGAGCGCTCCTGTGCTAATTCCCATCGCTGTCCAGTGGGATACGCAGTCATGACCTTGTTTTTCTCACACCGCGTAAAGAAACAGGGTCACGTGACCAAGTCGCTGACTGCAGAACTTAAACATAATGTGAAAATAACTGTGAAGAAATAGATGATTTCAAAATACAAAATAAAACATCAACCTACTTTTCCAGGCTATTCCCTCACAAATCAATGTGATCTGTGTTATGAGGATAGGACATGGCCCGTATGGCACAGATAGAGTTGTTATTGTACCAGCTGCTGTGAGTGGGAAGACCCCTGATCTGAGGCATAATTCCGCTGGCGGCATATTTCCCATGATTCAACTGGCAGCATATTTCCCACAATTCCACAGGAAAGATCTGCACTGCACCGTGGCACATCCTCTGGTGGCTAGCCGTGTGCACGCTCTCTGCCTGATCCGCACTCTGAAAGCAGCAGCTGAACGGCTGTACTGTAAAAGCGGGAAGGAGAAGCCGTTGGCTGTGCACATTTCAGAGGGTGGAGCGTGCTCGCTGCACCCTCCCAAATCGATGGAGGTCGTTTCAAGGACAGGGCCGCAGTTGCAAACGGACATTTCGATAGGGGTGGGGGGGGGGGGGAGTGAAAATGTCTGGGAAAAACGTAAACAAAATTTAATGGGTCGATAACTAAGCTCACCACCTCCAAAAGCGAATTATTTTTCTGTAACTAGTTTTTTTAGTGCCCCGGAGCATGCGAGATAAAAACGGACTTTGTGCAGTTCACAGAAGTGACAGAACAGTGGGGCATCCAAGGATTAAAAATTTCTGAGAAAACATGGGAACATGCAGTATGGTTCTAGTTGAAAGAACTTGGTGAACAATGCATTGAGGCGATGTTCAATACAAAGCTTAAAATCATCAAATCCTGATGTTTGCGTTTGACACTGTGCTGTATTTGTTCATGGTGAACTGTGTGGCTTAATGGGCACGTGGGCCTAAATGAAGCATTAGGAACGGGATAGATTGTTTGGGCTATTGGATTGTTTTCACAGCTCTTTAGCTGCTCTACAGGCTCCTGGCCACTGTGATCCAGACCCAAAAAATGCCAATAAGGAAATTGGGGATGACGCAAAAGCGAAGACAATATAAAAATATCCGAGATAAATGTGCTGGCAAACTCGCAAGCATGTTGTGTAATGGGTTGGGCAACTGTTTAATTATCAAATACTTTTTTGAATGCTCCCTGGTGGACTGGAAAGAAATAAACAAATCAATCAGTGTTGTCTGTATCTGACTGAGAGAGGGCTTTGGCAGTATTCAATCTCCGTGCCAGCCTAGTCTGGCAAGAGAAGCTTTTTCTGTTTCCTGGAGGAAAATAAGTGTGTGTTTTTAAAAGATTGGATTCGGAGAAAGCAAATCGAGCGGGGAAATTGAGACTAGAGGTTCTCCGGAGAGCACGTGCCCTGTTTTTGACTGAGGGGTTATTCCTACCAGGGAGTACTTTTTCAGAGGAGGTTGCCATGTGAACAACATAAACTGTGTGTCTCTGTGTCTCTGTGTGCATGTGCGTCTGTTTGCTTTCCTGTTTACATTTCTGTTTGTGAGTCTCTGAGAGTGTGTATTTGCTTTTTTGTTGTTTTTGTGTGTCTGTGTTTGTTTGTGTGTGTGTGTTTGCTTTCACATTTAAATATTTGTGTATAAGTGAGTGCCTGTGTGTCTGTTTGATTTCAGGTTTAATTTTTTGTTTGTCTCTGAGAGAGTGTGTGTATTTGCTTTTGTGTTTGTGTGTGAGTGCGTATGTGTGCATGTGCATCATTGTGTGTGTGCATGCTTGTGTGTGTGTGTGTGTGTGTGTGTTTGCTTTCACATTTAAATATTTGTGTATATGTGAGTGCATGTGTATCTGTTTGATTCCAAGTTTTGTTTGTTTCTGAGAGAGTGTGTATTTGCTTTTGTGTTTGTGTGTGCATGTGTGTGTATTTGCTTTTATGTTTGTGTGTGTGTGCGTGTGCATCATTGCGTGTGTGCGTGCTTGTGTGTGTGCGTGTGTGTGTATTTGATTTGTGTTTGTGGGTGAGTGCGTGCGTGCGCGCACGCATCATTGCATGTGTGAGTGCTTGCGTGTGTGTGCGTGTGTGTATTTGCTTTTGTGTTTGTGTGTGTGTGTGTATTTGCTTTTATATTTGTGGGTGAGTGCGTGTGTGCGCGCATGCATCGTTGCGTGTGTGAGTGCTTGTGTGTGTGCGTGTGCCTGCGTGTGCGTGTCCAATTTCGGGAGGGAAACTGGGCAGGTGGCAGTCCCACCCTGGCAGCGCACCTGCCTTCTTAATTAGGCCTGCGAAAAGAGCCCTGTCCTCCCTGCCCTTCAGTCACGGCCGCGCCCGGCCCCCTCCTGGCTCTGAGAGAGCGCCCCGATAATGAAACCTCCACCAGATTACATCAGCAATTTCCTTTCTGGCTTACAGCTGAACAACTTACGCCATCTGTGGAATTCCTTTTTTCGCACAACTGCATATTTACCGGAGCAGAAGACGTGCGGTGTAAAGCACCTTGTTCAAGGCCAGAACAGCGGAGTTGGGATCGATGATTCAAATTCAACCCTTCCCCGCTGCATCACATTAAGAACACTTTTTTTGAAACAATGACCCCCCTGCTGTGCAATTCAGCTATGTTAGCTTGACCAGCTTGAAAATTGAGCCGGTGAAGCTGGTCATAATGTGGTCTAGCTGGGTATGAGCTGGTCAACCAGCTAGTGCTGGTAGCTTGTCTGAGCTTTCTTTCAAAACATAGCTTCAGCTGGTTGAACCATGTCAAGTTGGGAGCGGGTCTGAACTGGTCAACCATCTACCAGCTCTTTGAAAACCTAGCTTGAGTTGTTTTTTTTCAGCAGGGCCGTATTATGTATGGAACAGGATTTCCTGAGATATCTTCTTTTGTCCATTAGTTTAAGATGGTGTTTTCCAAACTGGAAAAAAAAACTAAATAGTTATTTGGGTAATTTCCTAAGTAAATAACCTATGCTGGTCGTTCCCCGCTCTGATTGGCTGAACAAATCAGCTTCAGTGTACTGGACCTGGTCATAGTGAGTTCAGTCAGGGTGTGAAATGCGTATGAAGTTCAGCAGTTTCCAGTAAGGCTGTGTGTATGTCTGTGTCCTTGTGTGTGTGTGTGTGTGTGTGTGTGCATGTGTCTGTGTGTGAGCTTGTGCGTATGCGCCTGTGTATACGTGAGTGTGTGTGTGTATGTGTGTGCCTGTGCGTATGCGCCTGTGTCCTTTATTGCAGATCAGTTCCTTGCTCAGCAGGCAGGGGGAAGTGTTTCCGCCAGTCGCCTGCCCTTATTTGGACTTCCGGCGACTGCAGAGTTCAGGCAATGGCAAACAGCGATTTATAAGTGGGAAATGCCCGTTCTCTCAAGAGCACTGTGTTCCGTGCAGTGTTCCCTGGGCGAGAAAAGATCCATTGATCAACCCCCCACCCCTTACCCACAGCCACCTACCCTTACGTGCGTGCACACACACACACACACACAAACAGAGGACATTTGCGTATGCCTTTTTGTATATGTGTAAATCAAGGCGAGGAAGGATGGAGCCTGCTGAAGGAACTTGTAATACAATCATCTCATTGTCGATACAGTGGCTGGTATATATACTGTATTCATAGAAACATTTTGGCTACAGGAAATGATTAATGTTTTCATACATCGGCAGTGGAACTTGTTTACAGTAAAGATACGCACCTTCACTGTAGTGCCCCAGCCTGACCAGTGACATCAGCATTTTCACGTCTGTCAGAATGATTGATGGGACATCAGGCTTTTCTGCGTCACCGTGGTGCTACTCATGTTAATAAAAACACTTCACTGCTCTCAGATTTGCTAGCCCCCACCTCTTTCTCTCTCGCTGTTGCCCGTTCCCTCTCTCTCTCGCACTCGCTCTCTCTCTCTGCTGCAATAATGCAAATTTAATACGATTTGGAGGAGAGGTACAACTTCCTGGTGAAGTCACAGAGCTTGTTTTTTTCCCTGATGCTGTACGTACGCACAGGTTTTCTGTTTGCCCTCTCTCTGGTAGCTGTGGTGCACCCCCCCTCCCCCTTCCTATGTCACTAATTTCACCTTCTCGTCTGCCAAGCTGAAGCTTTATGTGTGTGTATGTGTGTGTGTGTGTGTGCATATGGGTACGTGTGTGTGTGCGTGTACATGCGTTTGTGTGTGTGGGTGTATATGTGTGTGTAGTGTGTGGGTGTCTATGTGTGTGTAGTGTGTGGGTGTTTGTGTAAGTGTGTGTGTGTGTGTGTACATGCGTCCGTGTGTGTGGGTGTGAGTGTATGTATGTGTGTAGTGTGTGGGTGTGTATGTGTGTATGTGTGTGTGTGTGTGTACATGCATCCGTGTGTGTAGTGTGTGGGTGTGTATGTGTGTATGTGTGTGTGTGTGTGTACATGCATCCGTGTGTGTGTGTGTGGGTGTGAGTGTATGTATGTGTGTAGTGTGTGGGTGTGTGTGTGTACATGCGTCCGTGTGTGTGGGTGTATATGTGTGTGTAGTGTGTGGGTGTGTATGTGTGTATGTGTGTGTCTGTGTGTACATGCGTCCGTGTGTGTGTGGGTGGGTGTGAGTGTATGTATGTGTGTAGTGTGTGGGCGTGTGTGTGTGCGTACATCCGTGCGTGTGGGTGTCTATGTGTCTGTGTTGTGGGACCACGCGTTTGTGTGTGGGAGCGTGTGGGTGTATGTGCGTGTGTGTGCCTGCGCATGGGTCCGCAGTGTAATTAGCACATCTGTCTCGGAGGAGGGATCCACACCGACGCATTCATCGCCCCCAGTCACAGGCGTGATGGTTGCGTCTCTCATTCTCTCTCTCTCTCCCTCTCTCTCTGTCTCGCTTTGTCTCTCTCTCTCTTGCTCTCCCTCTTTTTGTCTCGCTTTGTCTCTCTCTCTCTTTCCCTCTCTCTTGTTCACCGCTGAGTCAGAACACTCAGGTGGAGGAGGGGAGGGAATCTCTTTTAACTGCCCCTTTAACCTCCATCCAGCAGACACCCAGACAGAGATGTGAGAGGATGATTCAGTCCTGGGGGAGTCGGGGAGGGGGTCTGCTCCACCCATCTCTATGCAGAGGATGTGGGCAGGCCCTGGGAACCCCACTCCGCTCGACTGACTGGTCCCCGTCTTTGAGTGGCAGCCAGTTATGGCACGCTGCCTCCTCCTCTCCTCCGTCTCAGGTCCACCATAAGGTTTTGGCGGCAGACGGGCAGACAGCCCCAGTGCACATCCTACATGGCACTCAGGGGCTCAAGGGGCTTGTACTGTCAGCGATATGACAGGACTAGTACGCTCACGCCCTTGGTCAAGGGCATTCTGTACATTTTAAAATGCGCTGGACAGTAACCGTATGCAAAAATTTGTATTTACTTTCAGGTTCATATCACAAGTAGAGGCCTGCTGTTGTACCCTTGAGCTAAGTGCTTGACCTGAATGTCTTCAGTACACAGCCAGCTGTGTAAATGGATAATACATCAAATGTCTGTCACCTTGAATAAGGACATGCACTCTCCGAATGTTTTCATAAAAACACAGGATTAGCTATCATTGATTACCCGAATACAAATTAACAAGCCTATGCGTTTCGTAAATGTAGTTTGATGTAATCTATATCACGTGCTTGAAAAGACTTGAAACAAAGCTTTTAAGAAATTGCATTGCCTGTTTGGGTTCAGCCCTCTGCTGATGCAACAACTGTAAAATATGTGAAACAGCGGTATAGAAACACATTAGGGGAGTAAAAAAAAACAAAAAAAACATTTTAAATGAAATATATATGATAGCGATGTGTTTGCTCTTCGTTTCTGCACAGCCCCGCGCTTGTTTTGATTCCGAAGCCTCCGCTTCAGAACTGGAATTGGTTCCGCGCGGCGTTGCGCTCGCGGTATTATTTTTACATTGGCGCTCCTCCGTGTGCGAGGGCACAGCACGACTCCGGCGCCACGTGCGTCGGCCGCTGTGGAGCGGGGAGGGTGTGGGAGCACGCGCCTGCTCGCCCCGCTGCCTGGCAGTGAGTGGGCCCGCGTGGGAGAGGAGACAGCGAGCTGTACACCCTCAGAAGTGAGGCTCTATAGATCTCTCCTGAGGAGGGAAGGGGGGGGGGGGGGAGGGGGGGGGGTTGTGAGGGAGGGAGGAGGAGGAGGAGGAGGAGGAGAGAAAGGGGGGAGAGAGAGAGAGAGAGAGAGGGAGAGAGAAGTGGAAGGCAGTCACCATGGAGACGAGCCTGAACTGCTCACCCTGAAACATTTCAAAACTTTGAGTATGGAATGTTTTGAATGTTTTTTTTTTTTCTTCTGGCAGTTGCCTGAAAATCCCACTCTAAAAAAGGGAGCGTGCCAATTACCAGCTTCATGCTTAACCGCCAGTGTGTACCAAGGGATTTAAATTTGAGTCCGCAACAGTTCCCATTTACCATGTACGTGAATGCATGTGCAGTGTTCTGTGAATGTATCCATTTTGTGGTAAAACTTCTTTGTGACTGTGTCTCCAATAATTGTTTACCAAAGAACCGAATTGAACAGAATACACTGTATATGCAATATTAGCACTGACTGTGACACATTTTAATACACTGAGGCCAACTATTGATTAGGATAACTATATGAATAACTTGTGCACCAGTGCTTTCAGCCCCTTACAGTGGCCTAGTTTCTGAGAGCCATGGTGGACCCTGTCCTTTTGTGACTGTACACGAAGTGACACCAAGTTCACACACAACCTTGACCGCGACCGCAGACCTTTTAACACAGGTCACTGTACGGTGAATCTACAGTTAGCTCACTCCGCTTTCATGCTCGCAATTCAAGAGCCGACCAATTACAAGCCCTTATGATTTACTACGAGTGGGGAGCCGGAATGTTTGATACTGTGTGATACTGTTGACTTGAAGAGCTCCCTTTCGCCCCATTGTGGGTGAACAACACGTCATGTGCAATACCTCTCTTTTTTGGCCTTTTTCCCAAGCTGGTCAAGCTGGCATAGCTGGATTTTACAGCAGGGCTAGTTATGTGTTATCTGGAAGTTAAAAGATTTCCTTTTTGAAAGAAGTAGAGCAAGGATTGATGGATCCATGGTTGTCCCATTGAATGTTTTGCATACTCTTGGAGGAAGTTAATTTAATTTGTTATTCTCTGCGGTTTGTCTCATTGATTTGACACTTCATCTAATAGCTTAGCGACGATATGGCCACATCCTTCCTTGATGAATGATCGCGACCTTTTCCTCGGTTCCTCTGGGAATTGGAATTGACATCTGTTCTTACACGTTTAAGTGGTTTATTCCATACAGTCGGAGAGAGTTAGTTTGCAGATTGTGTGTGTGTGTGCAGTGTCTGGGCGGACATAGTTGTAGGAAGTCATTTTGTATTCACACAGTATTTGACAACTCAAATTCAAGGAGGCAGTCAGCGAATGTGCGAGTTTGTAGGTGAGATGGATTTTGAGTGGAGGGAGTGAGTGTAGGTGAGTGTGTGAATGAGTGAGTATGTAAGGGAGGGAGTGAGTGTAGGTGAGTGTGTGAATGAGTGAGTATGTAAGGGAGGGAGTGAGTGTAGGTGAGTGTGTGAATGAGTGAGTATGTAAGGGAGGGAGTGAGTGTAGGTGAGTGTGTGAATGAGTGAGTACGTAAGGGAGGGAGTGAGTGTAGGTGAGTGTGTGAATGAGTGAGTATGTAAGGGAGTGAGTGGGTGTAGGTGAGTGTGTGAATGAGTGAGTATGTAAGGGAGTGAGTGAGTATAGGTGAGTGTGTGAATGAGTGAGTATGTAAGGGAGGGAGTGAGTGTAGGTGAGTGTGTGAATGAGTGAGTATGTAAGGGAGTGAGTGGGTGTAGGTGAGTGTGTGAATGAGTGAGTATGTAAGGGAGTGAGTGAGTGAGTGTAGGTGAGTGTGTGAATGAGTGAGTATGTAAGAGAGTGAGTGGGTGTGGCGAATGAGAATGAGTTGGAGAGTGAATAAGAAAACAATGAAAGATTGTTGTCAGTGGTATTCAATGCATTACTGGAGGTTTAGTTTGTACGTTGTCTGCTTGCTTAAGCATCGATCTAATTGTGCATCACACTTAACCGGCTGCTGCATTGGCAGTTCAGAGCATCTTGTTGTGGCAGCTTTGTATGTTTGTCCGGATAAGAGCATTTGACAAATAAATAAATAAAAACGGTACAGCAGCCTTGCAACAGATTTTCCACAGCCCTTTCCCACAACCCCACCCTTCTTTCAAACCACCACGCCATTGACCTTTATCTAATTCCTCAGCCTTGACTGAGCCTCTGTTCCCTCCTGTTCTCCAGCTTTGACTGGTAAACAAGGCTTGAGATTTCTGTCAGCCCCTCTGAATCTCAGCCATACTGCTGCTGCTGCCCTCATTGCCATGGCAACCAGACTAAGTCAGATGTAACCTCCAGCAGTAAGCTCATGGATCTTTTCAGCATTGTGACGAGTCCTTGTCTTTATATTTACGTACGTAAATGTGCGTATTTATGTGCCCCGTGTGCGTGCGTGTGTCTACAATTAAAAACTCAAGACGTCTACCGGAAATTGGACTTATTATCGCCAGATAGCCCAATTGAGTTGAGATTGAGAATATGATCCGTGTGTATCTGTGGCCAAATCCAGAATACTCAGTGATATGATGTTGAAGTGTTGAAATGTTTGGCTCTGAATGAGTGGACCTCCACCCACCTCAATTCCTAGGCTGCCTGCTGTTTACAGAACAGTTATGCAATTGATCTGATCTGCCATTTGACTGCTACTTGTAAATAGTTAAGCAATACTTCACCCTGCAAAACTATATCCAGTTCCAGCCCTTATTTTCCTGGAAAAATCCCACTTTTGTATTCAGATAATCCGTGTCATTCATGTTGAAATCTTTCCCGATTCGTCACATTTCCCTATATCAGTTATGTCGCTCTGTGTCCTCTAGAATTTGAGGGTCTCCTCTATCGATGGGGGTCCAGGCCACATGGCAGGGGACGGCAGAGTTTGGAGCCAGAGTTTGTTTTGCAGCTTTCCATCTGCGGAGCTGTAAACAAGACCGGGGAGCGTTTGAAAACAACCCTGCCCCACCCCGGGATGGCTGTCATGACATTATGCGAAATGACAGATTTTTCCATCGACCGTGCACCCTCCAGGAAGGAGGAGCAGCTGTACACTGCGGCCGATGGCTGGTGCGCTCAATCAGCCCTTCTAAATCCGAGTCGGTGATCGTATATTTAAGCAGGTGACTAAATTCATCGACGGTTCTGGCATATTTCATTTCGTCTGTCGGTGACAGTTGTGGATTTCAGCTTGGATTTCAGTGTGTGCGTGCCGTAAATGTTTGAGCAGATTGAATTTATTTCGGGTTGTCTCTCTCCGTACCCCGTGATCGGTGCTGGAGGTGTTAGATCATTTTAGGTAACGATTTCAGAAACAAACCTCCTTTCAAAATGGGTTTCTTGAAGTCCCGTGACGCACGAAGATGCAGCGCTGCCTTTTTCCGTCTCGCAAACTCAAGAAGCAAGCAGGTGTTCGGGAGATGTTCATGTGACGCGTCTAACTTTAGACTCTACTTAGACATTTTTTCCATCTCCTTGTGATGTTCCATTCACCCTGCTGCCCCAACCTGGCAATAATAATTTAGGGTCGCTCCACAAGGGTCCCCCCTGTCCCCCCGTGTGTCGCTGCGTCTGGCACTGGTCGCGTGCAGAACACGGTCCCCACATCTTCAGTTTGGTGCTCCTGTAGCAGGTGCTTGTTGCCACGGTAGCAGTCTGAGCTATATGTGGATAAAGGTCAGGGGGTGAGATGCAACAGCTGGTGATGTCACCGAGACGGAATGTGCTCAACAGCCTTGATGGCGGTGTGGGACTATAATGGTCTAGACAACACTCTGGAACAGGTCGTCATTCGGTATCAACTCCCCAGTTTCTCCGTCAACCGGGGGTGCCTTCAGAAACAAAGGGAGATGTGACCAATCATGGGTCTATTCATTCAGTGGAAATGCTGTGCGCGGTTGTGTTTGGGCTTGTACTTTAAAGGAGGAAGATGGTGGTTGGTCACACTTTCTCGGTTTTTATATGCGATTTGCACGAGAGGCCATTGAAGAAACACTATGAAAGTATTAAATATGTCCGTTCTGTAGTTTTGGAGAAGTAAGCGTTTTCAATTTATTGTCCTATTTTCAACCGGTTGAGAATGTTCTCCTAGTATTACGTCACACGAGGATGACCACTCCCTTTATCAATCCCATATAACTCGTGACCCACAATTTGCACCGCTGGTCTACAGGAAAGTGGGGGCACACCATAGCTAATTGACAGTTCTCATTACCACGCCCAGACAGTTAGGGTGAACTTTTATAGAGCTTTGAAAAATATGCTTGCCAAAAGACAACTGGCAAGTGTCACATTCAACCACCATATCACTTCTTTAAACAGTCTGAGAGATCTTTCACTAGCTGGAGTCTCTTTCATTTCTCTCTCTGACTGCAGGCTTTGGTGATCCTTGTTTATTAATTTCTGGCTCCTGATCGTTCTGGCTTCTGTCGTGACGTGGATGTGCCCCTGTTGGTTCAGACTAGAGTGGTGCTAAAATTGTGATGGCTTTGTAATTTCCTGAACACTGCATTCAAAAACCTATTGCTGACAAAGACAACGTGTAGGCAAAACATTTACGCAATTCCGAAACAAAATGCAGGATTTACCTCACTTTGTACTTTGAAAACAATGTTAAGCAACTGTTAAGTCTGGTTTGCAACACAAGTAAGCAAGGCGGTTAGGATTGGTCCACCATCTTGTCACTGGACTGGGTGGAAGCCTGTAGTGGCTTGTTGAAAGGGACAGAGTTGAAACATTTGGACACGCTTACTGGATACTCTGCTAAAAATCCACCTATGCCAGTCTGAGCAGTTTGAAAATTGAGCTGGTCATCAGCTGGTCTAGCTGGGTATGAGCTGGTCAACTTGCATGGCCAAGCTGGTCATGAAACTGGACAAGCTGGGTATTAGCAGGTCAACCAGCTATTGGTGGTAGCTTGTCTGAGCTGGTCAACCAACTACCAACTGTTTCATCTTGAGCTGGGTAGAACCATGCTTGCATTATGAATGTGTGTTCAGAATATGGCAGCTGCTCTTGCATGTTCCACCTGCTCTATTTATAAGCAGAGCTGGGAGGATGGAGGCACGTTTCTTTGGGAAGTGGCGTCAGGAGAGCGGGAGCTAAACCCCCCTCATTAAATGCTCAGCTCTTTGTTTTGATGCTAATTAGGCTGAAGAGGGTGATAATAAGTGCTAGTCACAGTTTTTAAGAGAATTGCTGATCCCAGCGGTGTGACAGGAAATGACAACTCTCTCTCAACACCCCTCCCCCCACCTCCCCTTTACCTATCACCTTTATCTCACACATATCCCTTTGGCAGCTGTTCTGGAGACACCAGGCTTGCTTTCCCCCCCAAGTGTAGACATAGCTTAGTTTTATTTCCCTTTGTATAGATGATGCTATACCCCCAGGTAACATTTTTGCTGTTAATGTTATGTGTGTGTTTTTGCTTTGTTATTGTCATTGTTCAAGTGAACTCCGGGGCCCTTTTCAAGGAGCGGGATTACTGAGTTAGCTGGATAACTGCACTGCGTAAAACCCTGAACCCTACCAAATCTGGAACATGGACGGAGGTCAAAACTGCTGTTCCGGGTATTACTCAGCACACTTATCCAGCCAACTCTGTAATCCTGATGTGATATACCCCCCTGGTCATATGATTTATAATTTTTTTAATGAACCTTTTTAAAAATGGGATGAAACGGTACTCAAAAGCTGTCTGGTTTGGGGCCAAACCTTTAACCAATAACCGATTGGTGTAGACATAGGCATTCTCACTGAACCAGTCATCACGGGTTTACGCAAATCATTTGGGGAAAAACAGCCATCCTAAATGGTCGCTGTTGAAAAAGCCTGACCTGGTTTTGGTGCTATTTCGCTCTTTTTTTCACAGAGGAGGATGTAACGATTGACCTTGGGGGGTAACGATTTGGTATTGATGCGTTCTTTTTGATGGCCTCAGCAGAGAATGCTTATTGGCATTACAACACGCTAAACGATGCACCATAGAGTACTGCAGCACGCACACAAAGACTCTCCGAGCTTTAGTCCCCATTCGTCACGGGCACATCAGAGCAGAGGTGCGGCACTGTAACACACAACCTCGTAATCTGTGTCAGAGGATGATGGAGATTTTCCCCTCTTCCTAATTGAAAAACAGGTTTGTAGACAAGTAGTAATTGAGAACCCGGAGCAGGGTGAAAAATGATTGGTGGGGCATTAATTAATTGTTTTCTCCCGGGTTAGGGGCCAGCGGATCTTGGCACGCAGTTGACGTTGCTGATTAAAATGGCTTCGTCCCTGGTGTCTCCCTTATGGCCCAGTTGGGCGCAAGCCAGGGTCTGATGCGTTCTTCATGAGGCTCACTCGTGATTTCCTGGAGGCATGCTCACCAGCAGACTTCTTTCTAACTGACTCAACGACAGTTATACCATAGATGACAGATCAGGGCATTAAGCCCATCTTTGCTGGTCATTTGCCGGTAATCTAGAATGAAACACTGTGCATTTGGTCTGAAAAGACACTCAAGTTCTCTCACTTTGTTATATATCCTATAAAATTTGCAAGTAATGTTCACCCTCTATCTCCATGGCCAAAATTGATCTTGAATCCACCTCATTAAGTTATTTTGCCATTTTAAATATGTCATTTTGAAATGGCAAATGGTACCTTATATTTCTTTTCATTAGCCAAAAGTTTAATCCAAAGGCTACTCTTGTTGCCCTATAACAAGTGCTTCAGTCAAATTCATTATCCCTTTAGGTACATGGCATTAGGTGAGAACCTGGGGCCTCATTCTTAAAATGGTCTAACGATCAAAAAGTATCTTTAATAGTGGCTTACGCAGTACTACAACAGTTAATCACCATACAATACAAAAAATAAAAATATTTCACCGGAATTGTGAATGTACACCATATTTAGTGTGAAATGACACTTGTGATCACATTAGGTGATATACAAATACAGTAAGTTTGACTGTTCCTGTTGTTTTCATGTTATAGAAACTGGCCCAGTGCTGACATGTTGTTGAAGGATCCCATTGGACTACCAGCTTCATAAACTACACCATTACACCACTCAATTTATTTTTTGGGGTGCATTATCCTGGGGCAGTCACATACAAACATATTAAAGAGGGGGGAACATTCACAATACAATGTAGGCTTTACAGCTTTATTCAGGAGCACTATTGCAGTACATTACCTGTGATATGAACCTGAATTCTTCTGTATCCATCTCCTTACTCACAGCGAGGAGCAGAGTCCATGGGGTTATTCAGGTGTAGTGCTGTGAATAACACCATCGTCTCTATTCCAGATGGCATTATTATGCCTGTACATACTGTACCTCCCCACATTTACATCCATTCATAAATACTTAAACATGCCCGTCTTTTGGAAGGGAAAAATCTGCCTTTTGGTGCCGCTGGTATATCTGATGCTGATGTAATCGCAGGTAAGTGTTCAGCTTTTTACGATTACGTTCTCCGGAAAAGGGGGAAACCATGCAGCGAGACAATTATAAGGGCCCTCAGCCTGATAACCCAACGACAATAGCTGCTCACAAAGAGATAAATCCCCATTCATGCTTACGAACGCATTACTCACTGCAGCATGTTAAGTGTTTACTGTATGTCTCTTTACTCTCATTTATCTTAGCTATTCTGTTTCATATTCCCTTTTTTACCGCTGTCTGAACATATTCATCAAGGGCAAATCATAGTTCGGCACATTTCAACAAGGTGGTTGTTTATCACTCACCCAATCCCATGGAACATTTACCACACAATCAATAAATGGCTGGCCTGATTAAAAAAGATCTATTACAAAGACTGCCATTCAGAAACTGGACACCTATTGTATTGTATGGCATCAATAAAACATATCAGGCTACGTTTATTAGCTGACAGACACAATGTTCCACCTCTCACTCAGTGAATGACTTAGCTTCCAGCCAACAGTCCACTGTCCAGTTGACTCTTAGTTGTGCGCAATGACCTCCATTCAATAGATGTGTCCTCATATGATAATTAACTTATGTGAAGTGTATATAGTTTTAACCCTGGTCTGTAAGAGATATGTTGGCTTAAATTGGGGCATTTTATATTTGTAAAAGTTTTTTTCCTTATTGTAGAGTAAGACATAAGCATTTTTGCAAGTAAAATAATTAGCCTAAGTTAAAATAGCAAAATAAATGTATATTTTCCTTTTCAACTCTCTCTGGTGACTATGACAGATAAGATAACTATAAGCCCTGTAGGACTACTGCCCACAGTTGGCATTGAGAAAGTAAGCACTTGAATCCAGACCATGAGACATGCCACTGCACTAATGACTAATGCTTTACTGTAGCTCGACGGCCCATGGGAGCCTCCAGTACTCCTCACTTGCTAATTGCTACATCGCTAATCGCAAAGTCGATGACTGCGTCGGGGAGGCCGAATGAAACTGCCGTTTTTCGTGATACCAGAGACCGTATCAATGTAGAAATTTCTATTTGGAATGTATTACCGATCCGAACCTAATTTGAAATAAAGACGCTTCTAGACTGGACTGGACTGGAATTCAGGGGTACCCCAAATAGCGGTATATTCAGGATGTTTTGGAAAGGCTGTGCCTCAGATGTCTGTCCCAATACTTGCGCAAACCAGTGGATTACCGCCCCCACGCTACTGTGAAACCCGCAGATCAGCGATCCCATCTGTGGCCGAAACCAACGGAGCAGTGGAGAGACATGAATAGCTCGCCGGAGCCTTCTCTCCAGACGGCCGTAGCTTATTTAGGCACAGCTCAATCAGGGGGTTCTGGGGGATTTTAAGGTCTAACGTCGCATTTTGGAAACTTCACATATCATACTAAGTCTTGCTCTGGTTTGATCAACACCAATAGAAATGAAAAATTCATTGGTATTACTTTTTCCAGATAAAATGTGTAACACTTTACAATAAGGTTACATTAATTGACATGAAGTAATGTAGTTGTAAACTAACCCGAGAAGTTTATCTTTACAGCTTTGTTGATGCATTTAATGTAATTAATATCTGTTTACAGCCACATTAGTTAATGTCAATTCATATTTGAATGAAAAACAAAACAGGTAATGTATTTGTTAATGGCCAAGTAATTAAAAGTGTATTCTGTGGTTTTCTACTGTGTAGATATTAATGTAACTAATACATTAGTTAGTAGTTCATGAATACATTAACTAATGAAAAGTTCATTTCACGCTTAAATAATGTATTTTTTCATCAATTAATTCATGTTAACAACTACATTAGCTCAGGCCAATTCATGTACCCTTATTGTAAAGTGTGACCAAATGTGTGTAGGGCTGGTTAGAGAAACATTTGAGGAATTGAACAAGTGTTGGCTTGAACTGGCTTGAACTGGTTTGAATGGCCAGGATAAGCCTTTGTTGGACAAATGCAAGTTAGTAAAATATTTTAAACCAGGCTATCCTTTTACCAAATTTGACAGGAATACATTGTTTCACTGCCTTGTCTGTGTAAAGTAACAACTAACAAATCAATGGTAGCCAGTAAGCAGTGTAGGTCTGATAGCATCACTTCAAGTTCATATTCTCCCAGTGTTGTACAGAATGCGACTGTAGGTAATGACTCAATGGCGGCCATTGTGTGACGGTACTGTGGTGTCAGTTACAGTGCAACGTTCACTCTGCATTCTGAAGAAAGCAGCCCTGTGATACCGCCACTCTGTGTACTCAGCAGGAACATTCAGAGCATTATTGTTGGTACTGATAGAAGGCTTTCTCCTGTTTTTGAAACATAATCCATCCTCACAGTATTTCCAACACTTTTTGTACTGCGGTACAAATGGTAAAATCACTGTGCCACAGTTACTCAATTCTCTTTCCCTCGCACACACCCACACACACAAGCGCTCCAGCACAAGCACACTCACTCTCTCTCAATCTCTCTCACCCACATCCACAAATATTACTTTGCTCTCTCTCAAATTCAAATTCATAATGGCTCATTGGCACAAAATATATTTGTAAACATTACTAGAGCATACGGCAATACACTTGAACATAGATAAATAGTCATCCTCACTCTCTCCCTCTCCCTCTCTCTCTCTCTTTCTATCTCTCTCCCTCAAACACGCAAACACAAACAGTGCTCTCTTCCACTCCCACCTCCCTTCTATCCCCTTCGCAAGTGACTGATGGTAAACACAAAAACAGTCTTATTTCAAACAGAGCCTTGGACTGAGGCAGGCTAAAATGGAAATGCAAAGACAAAAGAATAGATTGAAAGAGAATCTGGGTCAGTGTGTATTTATACGATTGCCAAAATCAGGAGGGAGTGCGGTTGTTTATGGGCCCGCTGAGAGGTGTGGAGATTTAAGAAGGGTCTGCAGTGTGAAAGACTGATTTGCCCTTTTGTGGATTTATACTGGGCTTTCATTTGCAAAGATATATGGGTAAGAGTTTGGGAGGAAAAATTATTTTGATTGATCATGGCTTAAGAAAACACTTTTACATGTGCACGTACGCACGTAAACACACACAGACATACAAACATGAATGCACAAACACACACACACTCACATGCCAGCACACACACACACACACACACACACACACACACACTTCACAGACTGTCTAAATACAGCTTTATTTCAGGTTTCTAGGACTGTATCAGCACGATGGTATGGACCAGTGTCTAAAAATTGTATTAATAATGCAATGAAAGAAAAAAATCACCACTGCAAGAACGTCTGCACAGATATATTACAGACATCCCCGTTTCCATCTCCCCATCTCTCTCTCTCTCTCTCTCTCTCTCTCTTTCTCCCTTCTTCTGTTCTGTGTGCTGGAATGGAAACAGTCACCGTTATGTCTTCCAGTTTCCTTTCCTGGGCTCATAGTTTATTAATCAGGTGCTCAGTACCTAAAGTACAGATGAGCAGAGATTTAGGCAGGGCCTTAAGCCACACAATGTAACACCCTCCCCCCACTCCACACCCCTGTTACCCCCACACACAAATCCAACACCCCTTACTCCCTGTCAAATCTTCACTGCTTTCGACACCTACACTCCTCTAATAACCCAACCCCCCTATTACTGTACCCACACATAAACCAACACCAACTCCTTCGATGTTTCCTTCCTCTCCGCCCTCCTACACTCCTCTGACACACCCTGTATTGCTCCTCACCCACACAGCACTTCCCCAGTACAGCAGTCGTGCTCCGTGTTTGAAAAGGCAAACGCAGGTGTTAGGAGACCGAGCCGAGCGGTTAATGAAACAGATGTCTGGGAGCCTTCGGCTGTGTCCCGCCCGAATCCCCAACCAGGTGAGGTTAAGGCAGCCTCTGGTCACTGCCAGGCCAGGGGGAGGGAGGGTGGAAGAGGGAAGGTCACGTGTTGGAGGGAGCCAGAGCGCTAGATAGAAATCGAGACTGGCAGAAAGTTAATGAGCAGCGCAGCAGCCTCGGGAACAGGAGACGGTGAGGAGGAGAGACAGAGGGAGACAGGGAAAGAAAGAGAGAGTGAGAGAGAGAGAATGTGAGGGGTGATGGGAGAGAAGGGCTCTGCACTTTCTGGAGTCTTTTTGTCAGAAAAAAGCAAAAATAAAAGTTAAAAAGTGAGGGGCATGATGGTGGAAAAAGATGGGGTTGGGGATGCTACCAGTGACAACAGCCTTAAAAGAAGTGAGGGTGTTCTGGATTTGGACATAACTACTGTTTCCTTTGTCAGTGTTTCTACCTACCCCCTCAGTCTCAATGTCTTATGGTTTATCTGGACTGACTGAAATGGGACATAGCTTATGCATAATTCTCATCTCTGTCATTGGTGTATTACTGTAAGAATGACATCATCCAGGAAGTGTGAGTGTCGGACCATTACTGTAAAGACACTACACAGCCATGGACACAGATGGGCAGACACATAAACCTGCTGACAGACTACACAGTCACAACGGACTGACAGAGGACGAGGAAGGATTTGACAGACTGTGTGACAAATAGGGAAGGCCAGATGACAGACTGACAGGAAATGGGCAACAGATACCCAACAACTCTTTGAGACATAACCAGTGTCTTCATCACATCAACATCAACTACGTGAAGGTGACTCTAAGGGGAATACAGCAATCAAAAACTAGGGTTTGAAGCATGAACTATGAGCAACAGGAAAGCAGTTGAGGGAAGAGGCATGTGTAAATACGTCACACCTTTGCAAACTGTCCGACGACCATCTGACCGATGTCTAAAGCTACCGTTCCCAAACAGCAAGCTGAGAGCATAATGAGATCTCTCGGGGTCGGACCCTCTGGGCTCCAAGAATAGGGAAAATCGGAGGTGAACAGGCCAATGAAACATGACGGAAACAAGGGATAAACAGAGGGAGAGAGACAGAGTTCGGTGTCAGTAAATAGACCCAGTTCTATTTATTGTAATCATTCCACTTATTATGATGGAGACTGCTGACTTTGTTTGTTGACACAAATTTATGCATTGAACATACCAGTGATTATTTTTAACAACCCTTTTCTCTGGGAATAAAATATAAGATGAAAGGCTCTATATTTTCTTAAGCTACATCACTGGTGAGTCAGTTCTTTAGTGTATCAGAAATCACTGGAAAAAAGGCTGTCAAAACCACAGCCATTTGGGCATATTATGGTCTGTCGAGACTGTGACCCAGCTGGAAGCTTTTTTTTCTGATATGAGATACAGTAAAGAGGGGAGGGTAGTGACGGGGGGAGACACATCCTGAAAAACTGGAATATGTGCAGGGGGGGGGGGGGGGAGACGCATCCCGGAAAACCAGAATATGTTCCCAGTTTTTCCATCCACCCATCTCGCAGTTAAAGCACTGGCAGAGTGGCGCACTGAGGTGTGAAATTTATTTCAAAGACTGACACGCTCCATGAATCACTCTCACTGTTGCCAAGGCAACACTTTGGCATATCAGCTTCTACCAACACTTTTAATCACTAACCTTTAGTCTTGTTTACAGTGCTTTGACAAGGCTGAGTGGGGGTGGCACACACACACACACACACACACACACACACACACACACAGACATCACATCACATGCAAATGTATATTTTACACACGTGCACAGTTTCTAATTTCTCCATTTTTGTAACTGCTTTATATGACGTTACAAGAGGCACATTTAAAACTGGGGCTTCAGCATGGATGCCCACTTGTCATATTGTCAGAGGACAGCTGTACAGTAAAAGAGATGGTCTGGGGCCAGACAACATGTACTGTTATTGTTTTGGCTGGATAAAAATCTGATAATCCAGTCGGCTGAGCGACTGGACTAAATATCAGCTGCAATCTTTTTTGGTCGAAGCAAAGATACATCGCGCCATCCCCAGAGATTTCGCTTTTTATTTTCATTTTTCACTTTCGCGAGGGACATTCCATACCCAAGCTACAACAGTCGTAGTGCAGTTAAAATAAGATTTGCTCCGCGATGCCTTTTGAAAATAAAAAAACACTAATACAAGTCAGTATCAGAGACTGCCTCTGGGCCAATGGGGAAAACAATCAAAGTGCTGACCGCGTTTCCATCGTCCCTGTCTTTACAATTTCGCTAATACCCACACCTATCGGTGTTCTGCTTTAATTGGCAGGCTGCAGGGACGCACTGTTATGTAATGCGCTCTTTGTTGCTGTTCTGAGCCAGACACACTTTGTCTTGTATTCTCTTCTGGGTGAAGGGAGAGGCTGATAAGCAATATTGCCTCTTTTGCTCCCTGGCATTCTCCCCTTTTCTGTCTCTCTCCGTTTATTCTTTTCGTCTTCCAGTACCTCGTTTACTGTATAAATAGAACGAGCGGAAAACCTGTGGTGATTTAAATGTAACTGTGAATCATTTACGACAGGACCACATCTGCGCGTTTGTAAATGAAGCCAAATGAATGTGTTGACAGTGTAAAATCTATACATTTTCTCTTGAGTCACTTCAGTGATTTAATTGGCCTTGAAACATCAGTGTAGTCAGCACATGCCAGACAGAATCACAGATATCTTGTCATCGTTTAATGTGACTAATGGTATTTTTTTGTCTCTATTCTATGTAGACAAGTTCAAGTATCTGTAGTGAAAGCCAAGAAGTGGCTTATTTGGTGTTTCTGCATACAAGGTCACTTACAAGGCTGCACTCAAGAAAAGCCTACATCTTTCTATTGCTCTCTCTCTTTCTCTATCTCCCCCTTTCTCACTCTCTCTTTCTGACATTATCTGATTTCACTATCTAGTTGCATGGAACATTGAGGACACAAAACAGAACTATCCTTTTTTTTTTTTTTTGTTCCAAATAAACAGGGCATGTGACTATGCTGTTTCGCAGGTATTTTCTGATTTCAAGGTAGGTGGTGTTCCCCGCTCCCCGCACCGCCCCCGTGCCCCTGTCTTCGTCCGCTTCATGGTGGCGATTTCCGTGTCTGCAGCCGCATCTGTGCGCCGATCGGCAGCTAAACACTCGTTTCCAGTTAATAGAGGCCGCGAGGACATCAGAGTGCCAGCAAGGCCTAACCGAGGGAACGAGGAGCTGCCAAACGGACTCACCGCCAGCTGCCACCCACCGAGCGGCCCTGCGTGGGAGTTTCTGCCAGGAGTTAGCCACCTCACCTCACCTCACATCCAGTCAGGCACTGTCACTCTCCTTGTTGTTTAAATATCATTTTTTAAATCCCAAACTCCCTTACCATTCGTCATTAGTAAAGACCTTTCAGCCTCCCTTCTTTCCCAGCAGGTTTTTTGTACCAATTTACTTCAGGGTTTTATTGGATTTTTGTTACTTTTCATTGGATTTCTTTTTGTTTTAGAGTGTCCCAATATTTCTCAGTCTCAGTCTCCTGCCAATGCAAATAAAACATCGGTTCACATTGTCTGTTATGAATTTTTTTTTTACTATATTATATTTATTTCTGGGAATTATATAGGAGAAAATTATACTCCTGGTGCTTAGTTTTGCAGTTTCTTTACAGTAATGGTCCGACACTTATTACATTACATTACACTACAGGCATTTAGCAGACGCTGTTATCCAGGGCCACATACAACAAAGTGCAGATCAAACACAGGAACAAGTGTGAAGAGGATCCTAGTGGACAGTATGGTTCTGAGTCCTAGCGTGACCATACAGATACAATTGGAACCCTTGAAGGATACATCAACTTAAACTAGCGGACCACGGTTGGCAGCTAGAATATCCCGAGTACGACAATACAATATCATGGTGGGGAGGGAGGGAAAGGTGCAGCCTGAAGAGATGAGTCTTCAGTCTGCGTTTGAAAGTGGTCAGAGACTCTGCTGTTCTGACATCCACAGGAAGGTCATTCCACCACTGTGGGGCCAGAACAGACAGCAGTCGTGACCGAGAAGCGCAGGTGCAGCAAGGGGGAGCTGCCAGGCGTTCCGAAGTTGCTGAACAGAGGGATCTTGCTGGTGTATACGTCATACTTCCTGGATGATGAATAAATCTTTTCATCAGCAGTTTAACCATATATTTCCAGCACTGAAGACTCAGACCCCTAGCACCCAAGATTCCTTTGAAAAATAATGTACTTGACTTCACACTCAGAGTTCATAAATAATTACCAAGCATAAACATGACATGCCCATTCGCCTAAGCGATAATTCCGGGAAATGCTGATACCATATTCTGCTTCTCTTTTCTTTCTTTCGTTCATAATGTGAGCAAAAACTAGTATAAAATCCAGGAAGTACGTTCTGTTGAAGGTTGTCTCACTTTGTTGATCTTGAGTTGGTATTGTCCATCCTTCAAATGCACTCTAACATGATAATGTTCTACATAGCTGCAGCCTATGAATGGATCCAAAGTCTATGAGTGGAAACTGAGTAAATGTTCTATCCTATTCTCCTTTCTATTCTATTTTATCTTTCTATCCATTACTCACTTCCCATGTCATTTTACAGGCTTACGTAATGAGCCTGGATAATGTTTCATCAACCTACATATACATGACACTTAGGTATACAAGCCAACCATGTACCATGAACATGTTACACATTCTGCATTTACATGGCTAGAAGCACGTCAGCAAACTTGAACTGTTTCATATTGACATATCGTGGATGTAACTGCTAACATATTTCAGAATACTATGCTAAAAGTCTGATTACTTTGAAGGGGTCACAAAAATACTGTAACATGACACTTTTTGGGTGCCATATTGCCAAAGCGCACCCTAAAGGTTGAGTTCCTGTTCTAGTTGATGTGTACATAATTAGCTTCACCTGATGTGAGCCTTTGATTAAAGTTATCATTTCGATCAGCCATTTTGTTAGCTGGAATTTCATTGGCTCCAGTGATCGTCATCCTGGAAAGTTAATTACTCCCCATGATTAAGAGGTTATTTTATAATTTAAGTTTTATGCAGAGATGTCTCACTTATCTGTTATGTATCTGGTCTAGGGCCAAGCTGTCTGTGTGACAGAGAAGGGGAAAGTGTGAACGCTCTGTTTCTTGAACAATGCACGTTGAGGTTTAACACTAATTTTGAGTTACACCACTTTGAGTTAAGTGAAACCGAGGGGTCGTATTTCATTTCTATCACCAGGCTGTGATGTCTAAAAATGAAATTAATCATGAGCTATGTAAACCAACATCCATTAATGCAGTTTCATTTAGTAGTCCATGTCATTCCTGATGTAAAACCCGGCAATGATCTGCTTGAAATACCAGCTACCAACCGTTTCAAAACATAGATTGAGCTGGTCAAACCATGTTGAGTATGGAGCTGGTCTAACTGGTCAACTGGCTACCAACTGTTTCAAAACCTAGCCTGAGCTGTGTTAACACAAGTTTGCATGCAAGTTCAAATTTGGGGCACTCACGTTTTTGTATCATTTTGGGTTTTAAAGCATGTGTTTGCATGCCTCTTTCCTGTGTCTCTGGCTAGCTTCAGTGGCTTTATGAGAGTATTGTCTGCAGGCCGCCTGGCTGGCTTATTATCCGGTGTTTTAGGTGTGTTCTGCTTAGCTAGCAAAACTCCCAATCCACTGGGTTCGTTTGTGTGGAGTAGAAGCAGATCACAGTGCAATTCTACTATTTGGGAAGCGACTGTGAAAATAAGCGAGGAGGTCCTGAACTTTGCAGAACTTTAATGAGCTGTAGTTTTGTCGAAGAGCAAAAGCTGTCTGATGATTTTTGTCGATCCACAGTCAAAGCGTCGCGTCACAGTTGAGATGGGGTGTCTCCTTTTTTGTTCGATTGGAAATATGGCTGGGTTTTTTATTCCAAATAAAATACATTCTCTTTGACTGTGTCTTTCTCTCAAATTTTCTGTTTTTTGTCTCTTTGTTTTTCTCTTTTTCAGTATCACCTGGGAATGACTGTGGGTGTTCACAGGTCATCAGGCCCTAACAGTAGTTCCTGCAAGCCATTAGGACCGAGTCGATTGTGTGAGACTTGGCTGCAGGTGTTCCACTCTCCTGTGGAGCGGGAGATTGGAGTAGAGTGTGTCTATCAAGTGGGTGATTGAGAGGCTTATTTGCGTGGTGACTCAGGTGGTCCTCCAACCAGTCAATGAACTCCCTCACTCTCGAGAGTCAGTTAAAGAAATCAGCTGAACTGCGCTACTTGTGCTTTTACCATTCTCCATTTTTAGTTGTTTTCCATATCCTGCGTATACATTTTGATTCGGTCGAAGGAACAACCAAAAAGGGAGTCTATATTCCATAGCAGACTTTGGCCGGAAACGGAGGAAATGAAAGCCTGAGAGATAGAATGGGTAATGTCAATCAGTAGTGTCTCTCCTGGACTCAATTCACTACACTCGTTCGAGTGCTTGTCTCTTCCTTGAGACATGTTTACTGCAGAAAACAGCGTAGAGGGATGCTGGGCAGACATTGACGTGGGCTGCGTGTTACACGGTTCTCATGGATGCAGTGGCCTAACCACTTGTCACCTGCACCAATGTGCATGTCAGTGACAAACCAAAGTGAGTGTCAGGCAGAACAATGGCTTAGATGCTGGAGCTGAAACAGGATAGCACCCCTCCGGCATGCTGGGTAATTGCGTGCAGCGTGAAAGGACATGAGAAGTGTGCCGTTCCCGGGCGGGCCTATAATGTCTCCTGGCGGGAGGGTCGGCACTTTTCACCCTAGTGGTCACTCTTTTGTTGGGTGGGACGAAGCTGGTAGTGATTTTTATGTGTATATTTGTTGTGTGTGTGTGTGTGTGTGTGTGGGGGGGGGGGGGGGGGGGGATTGGGGAAGGGAGGGGGGTGTATATGGTCCACATACAAGGCTGTGGTGGTTTGGAATCAGTTGCCTCTGATGTAACATTAAAGATTCAGGACCTCCCATTTTTCAGCCTGGGGGTTGCATAACCGGAGATAAGGGAAGGGAACCGCATGTAACTCTGGACCTGCATCAAATATTAAAATACAAGAAAACGGCCTCTCGCTTGCCTCATGTCTCTGTCTAGTCCATAGCATTTGTGTGTACTGTATATATGGGTGTACACACCTACACACAAATAATATTATATTTACACTGTTTCATATCCTTTGGGATTTGAAAGAAAGTAAGGACTAAGAAGCAACAGATTAATTGGTAACTGGTTTGACATCATGAAGGTTCCTGTATTTCCTGACACGTAAAGTCTTATGGTGTAACGTCATTTAACTGTTTTAGATCTGGGATGATTTCAGATACAATAACAAACTAAACTTATGAAGTTATAAACTTCTCTTTCATCTCTTTGTTACTGTCAGAATGATTTATTGACAGTAACAAAGAGAGAGAAAGAGGTTGGGTGCACATCTGCGGTTCTCTGGGCTTCCTGCACCGTATTACGTTACTGATCCCCTTTCCCCCGGAGGGACTCCCGTGACACTCTTATGTCATCTCGGTGAATAGATGTCGTGGGTCTTCGGCAACGGTGATGTTTCAGGACGTGTGTTTGACTGGGGGACATTTGATTGATTATGCTGATTGGCTAGCAAGCTGTCTAGCAAAATCAATACCGTATTCATATTCTCAGTACTGGCATGTGCGGTTGTTCTTTTTCCTCCTGCTTTGATGATCTTGCTGGTGGGTGTCGCTCATCGTCAGTGTGAGGGATGTAGGCCCCTGCTCAGCATTGCCTTGCAAATCTTCCTCCCTTTGATACGGTTTGTGTGCTGATGCCTGCTTGTGAAGTGCCGTGACTAATACACAGCGGGAGGGTGCCTGTGTTTGTGGACATCTTAGGCTCAAGTGCCCGGTTACAAGTACTCGCACATAAAAGCATCAGCCTCCAACGCGCCGACTGAAATTGAGGGATAAGGCTGCGTGTTTACAACGTATTCATATTCTAACCTTCGCCTTAAGAGGAATATGGTTATGACGTGCGTGTCATTTGCACCTCGTTGCCCTCTTTCCCGTAAAGACATTCGTACATACGCAAAAAAAACATCTATTTAATTTGGAACTTACTCCATGTTGCTGAAGTCATAGCGTGTACTTTATGTCTTGGGTATATTTTCTTTAACTCGGTATGAAACAAACATATGCTGGGTGTAAAACCCAAGCCCTTAACACATCCAAACGCAGAATAGACTGTTCCATATTTAATAGCAGCTGTTATTGGAGTGCTAATTGACTGTTATCACCTAACTTTTGTTCACACAATAGGCATCTGAAGTTTCTAGGCCATTGAATTATATTCATGCAATACTGAATCCAGTATATTCAATGAATCTATAGTCCTGTTTTACTTGACAAATAATAGCTAAAGTATTTTAGTCTAATTTTACAGATGAAAATTAAATATGGCGACATTTATGATTTATGATGTTTAGATCATGAATGTTTTATGATAAATAAATCGATCGACACCAATTACTTTGGAACAGGATCAATTTTGCCACATTATCGTTGAATGTAATATTGTATCACCATCTTTTGTCACAGGGGTTTTCAACCTCAAATGACTGATGATTGATATTACATAGTATTAAGAGCAGGAGTAAGGATGTGTATCCACCTGCAACAACATAGTGACAACATGGAGCAGTCAGATGATCCATGTTAGAATAGAGATCAAGCAGTGAGAGGAGGAAGGAGAGGAGGTGGAGGTGGTCAATAGAATGGCAGATGACAAGTACTCCTTCAGAGAGGTGGCCTTGTTTCTCGTCTTAGAGGTGGTTGTCCTGGTAGAGGACAGTGTCTTTCACTGCAGTTCAGGATTTTTTCCCACTTTGTACAAACTTTGTATAATTTTGTTGCTATGATTACAGTTTTTTACAATGCTAAAAAAAAGTGCACCAGCACTAGAATTTTTTGTCATAGAACAATGATCTAAAAAACACTAACAACCAGTGGAATTACAGTCGATGCACTATTTTCTGTTAGTGATTTTCAAATTATAGAAATGTATAGTTTTTGGTGGTTCAGCCTTTTTTGTAAAAGCAATGAAAAAAACATTCAGTTTGGTCAACATACAGTGCTGTTGTGCTAACTGTTCTAAAAGTTCTAAAAACATTATGCTTTTTTGCAATTGTAAAAAACCTGTTGAAACAAACCCACAGTATGTTATAATTATATACAGGGTCGAAGTGATTGTAAAAAAACTGTAACGTTATCAAGGTGAAGCTTGATAGCACTTCATGAAGGAACTATAAGATAGTTATCACATTATTTCACATTTCAGCAAGTCACAAATTCATACATGAACAAAAGCACTTCCCAATTACTGTGATTATGTAAATCATATTTATTTTTACATAGGTAAATTTAATAATTTTGTTAAAGATAGACTCTTCTGAGTGCTACGTTTTATACACCAGTGATATTTGATCCGTATAAATATGTGACTAATGGAACATACGTTATGAGAATGCATATATCCCACCTATCGATCTAACCATCCAAACACATTTTTAATAACATGACAAAAATGGTACAAAATTAACTACACTCGGAAGATGGCTTTTACACTACTCTGTACGCCTATGAATAAGCATGTGCATGGACTATGCATTGTTTGAATGCGTGCCTGTGCCCTGTATGTGTGGTGTATATTTACGTGCGTATGTGAGCACATATGTGTGAGTGGAAGTCTGCTCTTGCATTGTTTCTGCAGTGGGGTCTGTCTGGTGGCCAGGTGGTCATTGGACTGATAGCAGGCAGGAGATATGTGGCTGGTATAGGGAGAAGAACTTGGTGGAATAGGATGAGGAAGCTGAGCGGTATAGGGTGAGAAACAGGGGTGGTATTTAGAAAGGAGATGGGTGGTATAGGGTGAGAAAGAGGGATGCTATAGGTTGAGGATGTGGGTTGTATATGGTGAGGGACTGGGACAGTATAGGGTGAATAAGTGGATGAAGAGCTAAAGAGTAATTGTCCAAGCTTGACTCTAGAGCTGGCACGGGGTTGTGGATGCAGATTCATCTTCAGGTCAGGCTGACCAAAGGGTGCAGGAGCCAGAGACAGCACACTCCACTGGTCTAATTCACTGCTTTTATTCTCTCCTCTGTCCTTTCCCCTGTGGCTGTCTGTCTGTTCTCTTGTTTTATCCGTAGATTTATGACAGGGCAGGACTGAAAGTAGAGCAGTGGGGCATGGCCAGAGAAGAGAGAGAGAGTGTGTGTGTCTGTGTGTGCGTGTGTGTATATGTGTTTGTGTGCACGTTTGTGTGCACGTCTGTGCACGTGGCCCTGAATGTGCATCTGTGTGTATGAGCCTGTGTTTGCATGTTTGTGTATGAGTGTGTGTGTGTGCCTGCATGTGTCCGTGTGTGTGTGTGTGTGTGTATGTGTTTGTGTGCACGTCTGTGCACATGGCCCTGAATGTGCATCTGTGTGTATGTGCCCGTGTTTACATGTGTGTGTATGTGTGTGTGTGTGTGTGTGTGTGTGTGCATGCATGTGTACGTGTGTGCGTGCTTGTGTGTGTGCATGCATACGTTTGTGTGTGTGCGCGCCCGTGTGCGTCTGTGTTTGTGTATGTGCGTGTGCATACCTGCACGTGTGCGTGTTTACGTGCGTATGCGCAGGTACGCGCGTGCCTGTGTACCCTAGCAGATGTGCAGATATCGCTGCACACCTCCACAGAGACGCTGTGCTCTTCGTGCGGCTGAGCTGAGCCGAGCCGCACGTGTCCAGTTTCCAACGTGCTCACCTCCCCGCCACCACAGATGGCGAACAGTCTGCCTGCGTGGAGAAAAACACCGGGGCACATTCGAGCAGCCCCACAGGGGAGGACTGCACCAGTGCAGCCCGGGAGCAGCACAACACAGCGTTTTAGCACACACACAACAAAGACTCACACCCGTCTCTTCAATCCAACCCGCTCCATAGATGACCTCTATTCATTCAGTGACCTTGAAGTTGTCGTTGCTAGGAATTTTCCCTACAAAGTATCCCAGGTCAAGAGAACACAGGACATCGTATTTTAGTGTCCCATAATTGTGTTGTTTTATGCGTGTAGCACTGTGCGGAACCTTCTAGATTGCTGTAGGATCTTCTCTTCTTTTCACCTATCCCAATAGGAAATCTGCCGCCTTTGAGGACTACTTCACCTGATAAGAACTTTCCACTTGCTGGGGCTTATCTTTGCAGCCTTTCAGTTGGTTCAGATTTCCTTATTCGCTGGCTCTGAAGACCCAGAAAGTCTGAATATATTATTTATTGAAGGTCAGCTTTGTAGCTCCTTGTTGCGCTCTTAGATTCCATATAAAAGCATCATTTGATCAATATTTTGCTAACTGACTCCAGTATATTTTGTCTGAAACATTCCAAAATGATAAAATTAACCTCCACATTTGGGAAAAATACCAATTCTGGCAATTGCCAATGCCCTCCAATAACAGTACTTTCCCACAATCTTTCAATATCATACACAATCTCTAAAAACAAATATGAAGAAGGTCATGCTTTTCAGTGGCTGATGCAAGCTAGCTTTTGGGTCCCACATTTGTCAGGAAGAAACAGGCAACATTTTATTTGGCCAGCTGAGGATTCATTTTCAAAAATAATATGAGAAACTGCCTCTTTTTGCTCTGGATATCAACAACAGTTCATATTTTTGTTTTTCTGTCAGAAGAAACCAGAGAAAATGCAGTTTATTAATTTTACTGCCCCCCCTCTCTCCCCCTGCTTTCTGGCTGTGTGTTTTTCATATGGGAGTAAATATCTTTGTCTCATTCCTGGGATGTATCACCTTCCTGTATGTAGTCACAGCCCTGGGGCCAGACTAAATCTGTTCTTTCTTTTCACTGTTGTCCACCTGATTAAGGGCAGCCATATCCCTTATTCGATCAGATCATAAGAATAATAAATTACAGGGCGAAAGAGACATCTGTTAGTTTCCATTCATGACATTTTAAGAAAGTTCTTGTGGCATTTTCAATCTGGTATCGAGATTAAGGCTCTTGATGGTGTTTTATTAACAATAATGAAGTGTGATCTAAGTACCTACCGAGTCTATGAAAATGCGTTACATCTATGGTATATCCCCCACAGTTCTTCTTAACGTGGTAATGTGCTCTTTTTACATGGTGAAAATGTAGAATGGTGTAGTACACCAGCTTGTTAATGCAAATATTTAATGAGCCAATCATGTGGCCACAACTAAATGCATAAAAGCAAGGTCAAGAGGGTTCAGCTGTTTTTCAGACCAAATGTCAGAATGAGAAAGAAATATTATCTAAATGACTTGGAATGATTGTTGGTGCCAGACAGGTTAGTTTGGGTATCTCAGAAACTGCTGATCTCCTGGGATTTTCGCACATACAACAGTCAATAGAGTTTGCAGAGAATGGTGTGAAAAACATCAGTGAGCTGCAGTTCTGCGGCAGAAACGAGTTGTTAATGAGAGAGGTCAGAGGAGAAGGGTCATACAGGTCAAAGCTGACAGGAAGGTGACAATAACGCAAATAGCCACACATTACAACAGTGGTATGCAGAAGAGCATCTCTGTACACACATGTCAAACGTCTAAGTGGATAGGTTACAACAGCAGAAGCCCAATAAGTCAAAATAATAAGTCTAATAAATGACTAATAAAGTGTTCACTGAACATACATTGATATGATTGCACAGGAATGCAGTTCTTTTCAATTCAAACAATTTCAGCCATTTAAAATACTTAAAAGAACTGTAAATGTGCAGTATATGCAGCTCACCAGCTTGGAATTTGAATGTCAATTACAAATAATTGGCATTCAGATGCAATGTGTAAAAGAAGAGGTTCCTTCGCAATTGACCATTAGCAAAATTAGTTACCATGATGAATCAGTTATTACGATGATGGTTAGGGTTCTATTTGTCATCTGCGAAATTCATTTCAGAAAAATAGCTTTCCCACAAAATGTTAATGGGATCGTTAAAAGAAGGAGCCGCTTTGATTTATAAACTCCGGCACTTAACTGCACCTCGCAGAAGGAAGATGGAGTGCCCTAAACGAACGCTGTCCCTGTCTGGCTCGGAATCTTAACCGCGGCCCGACCTCCCGGACCGCTCGGAAAGGCAGCTAGCCTCCAGTCCCCCGCAGTAAACGAGGGAAAACCCGGATCTCGCAGACAGAACGCCGGGTAGGGGGCCCGGATCACGGCCCCCGTCGCCATGACGACGCCCATCCAGTATCGACTGCGGAGTGCCGTCGCTATGGAAACCCCAGATACCTAAAGGGGGCTATCGTTAATTGCGGGGAATGAGAGAGGGAGAGCGCTGCCTCTTCGGGCCGGCGTTCGCGGCGCAGTGAATCGGCTGATTGGCGGTTTTTGTGCCACTTTTCGATGAGGCAGATGCGATGGGTTTTTTTTTTTTCAGGCGGGTCGTCTTTGAGCTTTGATCGATGATCGGGAGCGCGGAGGAGAGGGCGGGCGTGGATGACGCATGGTGCGGCTTTGCTTTTCCGCCGCGCGCCATGGCGTGTTTTATACGGCTCTCGATAGCTCGCATGCGGCTACGTGGGCGCGCTCTCGACCGCTGTGACATTATGCACTTAACCAGGGAATGCACATAACAAGAGACGAGCAATATCAGTGTGTGATGTAAATGGAACCAGCTGCATGCTATATGCAGCAAAATGGGGATTGCAATTATGAAATATGTTAATTACAGGGTGTTGACTGTATCATCCTCAAAGGCTCTATACTGTCACCCTTGGGAACTGGTTCCCTGCCAGTCACAGTAATAAAACCCAAATGGCTCTGTCCTGTTCTGATGCATGCTAATGCTGTGCCATAAACTCTGCAGTGCTCTCTCTCTCCTCTCCCCTGCTCTCTCTCTCTCTCCCCAGCACCCTCTATCTCTCCTGCTCCCTCTCCTGCTCTCTCTCACACCTCTGCTCTCTTCCTCTCCTGCTCTCTCTCACCCCTGCTCCCTCTCTCTCCTGCTTTCTCTCTCTCCTGCTCCCTCTCTCTCTCCTGCTCTCCCTCTCTCCTGCTCTCTCTCACACTCCTGCTCCCTCTCTCCTGCTCTCACACTCCTGAACTGGAACTGTAAATGTTAATCATGAGACCTTTCTGCACATTTTAAAGCAAGATAGCTTTTATTTTCATTTTTACTGTTTATAAATGATAAAAAAGGAAAAAGGCCCTGTGCAAAAGTTTGGGAACCCTTTTGGATTATTTTTAGTTACTTTTTAAAAAGATGATTACTAAGGCCCAGACGCAGGTGATTTACTCGTTAGGGCTTCAATGAGTCTGGTGAGTTTCATTCCAGGGCTGAATGAACTTTTTATTCTGAAGTAACTCCTTGGCTTCTAAAGTATCTAACGGCAGTGGCTCAGAATGAAGACGGTTCATTTCCACCAAGAAGGAGAAGGCTACAAAACTCTCTCAACATTTCAACCTGCCTATTTCCACTGTCAGGAACAACATTACATACCCAGCATTCAGTAACCAATGTTGATGTTGAGTGCTAGTAACAGATCACTGAAATAGGATATCACCGCAGGACAGCACTTTATTTAAAGGGAATTATTCTCCATTGTTGGTCTTTCGGTAACCTCAAATGACTGCGAAGGGATCTTTTCATTCCAGGATTAGAGGAGTTCCAGTTTTATTTTAGTTTCTGTGTCACATAAATGTAGGCCAATAGAAGGAAAAATAAAAAAACAGACCTTTGTGGTCTGCAGTAGTATCCCTTGGTCCCAGTAGACTCTCACACACCACACTGAACAGAAGCTACACACACGCCTTTCGAGTTACAGTACAATTCACCTATTAATGCAGCCTAGCACTATGCTACTCTACATGGCTGTTCACTGCCGTCTTATTGAGGTCTTTGGGCATCCATTGTACTACAGACGTTAGCACAATAGTTATCTTCTGACATCGTTGTCCAGAGTGGTTAACGACCAAGGATGGAAAAAAAACCTTACAGCATTCTCAAAGCTGGTCTCCTTTTCAACCCATGAGCATTTAAGTTTTTACGTTGGACAAAGGCAGCACGATTAGGGGTGTTTGGAGGTAGAGCAATCCTCTGGAGGACAACGAGAGAATGATTCTGCAGAGTTGTTGTTGTTGCTGTGGCGAGGGTTAAGCCTGATTTATACTTCTGTGTTGAATCTACGCAGAGGCTATGGCGTAGCCTGACACGCACCTTCCCAGAAATGTAACTACACGTTGTAGCCTCTGCGTAGCCTACGCCATAGGGAACGCGGCTACGCGTAGGCTACGCCATAGCTTCCGCGTAGATTCGACACAGAAGTATAAATCAGGCTTTAGAGCTTTTCAGCCAATGGGCCATAGTCCCCACTCACATACTTACTGTACATACACAGATTAAAATACACACAGATAGACATGCAAGCTAGTATAATCTGCCACACGTTCAGCCAAGTACATGCAGAGAGACACATACACTCTCACAGGCATTGCACACACATACAGACAAGCAGTGACATGCATAAATTCACACATTCAAACATATGCACAAATGTGTGTGTGCATGTGTGGATGTGTGTGTGTTTGTGTGATATACAGACTGAGACACAAACATTCATACCCAGCAGTGTGCATTTAAAATTCAGGGCAGTGGACTGTTGGTGTGAGAGTAACCTCAGTACTAATTGCTAGTCTTTTCTGTGAGTTTTTCTGGCTTGGCAAACAAAGATGGCCCCCTCTCCAAAAATGCCTACTTAACAGATATCTTTCTGCTTTATCTCTAATTAAATGTGTTCAATGACTGCATAATCAGGACCAATTAAACATGCTATTAACACTAAATTATGCATTGACAACAGTTAAGTGAGATGAGAGCAGTGAGAAGCAGAGAGCAAGGATCTGTATCCCAGCTATCATCGGGTGCCAACCCTCACACAGACTTTAACCACAGTCAGTCTCTCACCATGAATCGTGCAACATTCATAGCACTACTCCAAACAGTCACTCTAGCCACAAACTGCACATGCAAGCACCAACTATTGCAAGCACCAAACACCGCAAGTTGCAAATATGACACCTAGTGCCCTCCTCACTAGCCTTTCCTGAACTCCCAGCATTTTTTCTTCAGATAACAGCCTTTGAATGAGAGCCATTTTGTTTCATCTGTCACTTGTCTTTCCGGTTTTCAGGTAGAGCTGATAATGTGTGGGAACCTAGCTATTGTTCTGTACTACATGCTGCCTGCTACCAGCATCTATTTTGGATTGGCTTGGTGTGTTAATGCAACTACACATAGAGAGTGCTGATCAAGTAGATTAACTGATTTCAATCAAAACAGCTGGGGTTTCATACAGAAAATACAGCTGTCTGACAACATCTTGTATTTTAGTATAATCAGGATAATTTGGGGATACTTCCGTGTAATGTCTGTTTATCTACACTTAATTACATCACAGTTTTGACAAAACAGATTGTTCGCCTATTGTGCAAATGCAACGAACCACACCTTTCATCTCCAGCATTTTGTCCCTGCTCAACAAAATTCCACCTACAGGATTCACGCTATTATATAAGCTTCAGGTTCACGGAAAAATAAACAGAAATTGGGTAACGGCAGCATTCTCCACCAAGTGAAGCGATAACTGGTTGGTGGAAACAAAGAGGCTTTTCAGTTTTTTTCCAGAGATGAAAAGCAATAGAGGGGTGTCTGGGCTCTTCTCCCGACCGTCCTCATAGCTATCTTCAGATGCGCATCTTGCTGACAGCGCGGTGCAGGCAGCGTGACAACGGGAACAGGGGGGAGACGTGCGGGGAAAGAGGTTAGCTACTTTCTTGCTTTCGCAAGCTGCGTATCGAGTCCCAAGGTCACTGTCCTCGGCCGTGAAAGAGAAAGGCGCTGCATATTCAGCAGTCCTGCGCTTTTCAGTCCCTCTCCGTGTCCAGTTAGGGGTAATCATAGACTCGTCGTTCTTTCTCCGTTTGATTTTCTCTATTTCTGAATTCAGATAGTTTGTTAGAAATTGACAGGTTCACTTTTAACCGGTCTGCATTGTGCTAATAACTGGCTGCAAACCCATCACAATATATTACGGGTTGTCTTGAGACTTCCCGTTGAAATGGGGTCATTTCGAGGGGAATATAATGGAAATGACAGCGTGTAGATTAATGGTTAGTGCAAGTAACTCTTTTCCACTGCCCTCTCTTGCGGTATTAAAAAGTGTCTTCCCGTATTTGACCCAAGGAGTTCTTTATCTTCTACTAGCATTGTAGCAATGTTTTAAGAATAGTATCAGCAATGTGACAAGACGCATCTTGTATGTATATATAATGTGTGTAATCTTGATGCTTCTATAATTATAAATTATAAATTATATGAATTATAAGGCATAAAATATGTATTACATCCTGTGACTTTGTCGCAACCTAAAAAAACAAGGGATGTACTCATTTCGTTAAATGTAATATTAATCTGGAGAATGAGAGCCAAAATATGTACTATAGCCCTTGATCAAAAAGGAATTTGTTTAGGCAAAAGAAGGTGAATATCCAGTTGTAGATATCAAGAATATTTGAAGACTATATATTTGACAATGTCCTAACCATGTTGGCTTAGTTGCTTTTGTTGAACTAGGTATATGAGCAGTGCTGGTTACTAAAGCAATATTCCTGTGGATGTAAACTAAACCAAAGTCACATTTATCTAGATGCTGAAGCCCACGTAGCCCATTGTATCAAAAACATACATTTTTAGCCCACTGTAGATATTTTGTGGCCATTTACTCTCACCACAAATCCGGAAATGAATTTGTCCCTATATGAGGAGTATTGCCAATGACTGCATTGCTCAATCTAAAGTTCAACACTTTGAAAAACAGGATGCTGGTTATCCAGTTTATTGTGATTAAATCTAGCCCTCGCTCCCACAGATATGTTCCTCAAACCGGCTCTGCTGTTCCAGCCAAAACCGAAGAATAATCGTCGTGTTATCGATGACCGTTTTGTACCCGCTCTCCTTCTCACTCCCTCAAATCTTTTTTCCCTTTCCCAAAGTGGAGGCCATCTTGCTTCAGAATCAATACAGACACTTTCCTCTCATTAAGTTCTTTGAATGTCAGGGTCTGCAGAGACGAGCGTTGGATGGATGGATGGAAACATGGCCTGTGACTGGACTTCCAAGTGCCCGGCCGTCTCTGGTGAAGCCACCGGTCGTAGGCCCTGGTAGAGAGAATCAACCCACGATGCAAGCCAGCACCAGGAATCAGGCAGCAGGTTTTCCATATCGATCTCTATGAGGAAAGACTGCCTGACATATTGAGTCATGCATTTGCTAAGTGCAGCAAGGGGGGTGGGGGTGGGTAAGGGGGCTCAGTTGGGAAAGGTGACAGTGTTCTGAGGCAGTACTATACATCACTGGCTCTCTGATATCAGGAAAAAGAGCCTGAAGTTCATGCCAAATTTATATTTTGAGATGGGCCTTAAAGTCATATTCTATTCTATGTTCGGAAAATGGCAGACAGTCTCATGGATTCATCCATATCAAGTTCATTAGCTGTTCTCCTTTCCTCTGCAATCCCTAACAAGTGTATGCAATGTAATGCATTGTAATATCATCCCTGCTTTATCTGTCCTTCACGATCAGGTTAATGTCATCAGACTATATAGTGCAGGTCTAACATTTCTCCTTCTTCATTGTTTTTAGCCTCACAAACAGATACGCTTTGCCCCCCCCCCGTCCACCAAATGTTAATACATATTCTTTTTATGTCCTGTAAACATTGCAAATGCCCTCCCCTTGTCCAAGTGCAGCTTTGTAGTATTGCTTAACAGGTGCTGCCAGTTTGCTATGAGATCTTCCAGCCCACTTTGCCAAAAAGACTTGGCCTCTGGGGATGGACCTTAAGTGTCTTGTATGGAGTGCCTGTCACACCTACTCCATGTCCCTTTTACCCAGACAAAACCTCCATAATTCGCTGACATGTACCCTTTCACAGCATCAAATAAGGACAAGAAGTAGACAGTGAAAGCAGCTCTGGAGAAAAAGCTAAAACTGTTTTTTTTAAGAAGGGATACCTTTCCCACTTTTTAAATTTGCAAAAATCTCAAAAAAAAATTCTTTCATGTTGTCATTATGGGGTGTTGTGTGTAGAATTTTGAGGAAAAAAATGAATTTATTCCATTTTGGAATAAGGCTGTAACATAACAAAATGTGGGAAAAGTGAAGCGCTGTGAATACTTTCTGGATTCACTGTATGTCCATTCTATAACACATTACATAGTACATTCTTGTATGCATTATATGCCTGCATATTACTGGGTACATTCAATTAATTTACTATCAACTTGCCACAGACTCAAGCAATAAATGGCATATTCTTGATACCAACAATCATTAATACCATTTCTCTATGTCAGAAAATGCTCCAATATAGAACAGAAATATACAATTCAGAAGTTGCTTGTACTATCTCAAATTTCTGGAACAAGGCTCTTCTTTAATTTAAGTTTTCAACCATAATTTTTGAGATATTGACACTTTTATAGGACTAGTACAAAATAGGTGGAAATTGCCCTCTGGGGGACCAAGTGGAAAGAGCTACAGTACAATTCTAAAAATACAAAATATGCATCACACCGAGTCCAAAAACTGTACATTATCCATTTGCTTAGGTGACAGCCTTATCCAGCACAAATTGCCTAACCTAAATTTGACATATTCCCTTTTGACAATGGGTCTTCACAGAAGCAATTCAAATGAATGTTCTGAAGCTATTCAGATTAGTAACATGCTCAAGAGTATGTTGCCAGTGCCCCACGTGACCTTGCACCTGTTCAGCCCTCTGGCTGCTTGTCCAAGCTGTGGCCCCCAGGCAGACAAGGCAACAGTGCCGAGCCCACGGTAGAGGTGAGTTCCCTGATTTTCTTGGGATCAGACGTTTAGCGGAGGGTTAAGAAGATGAGGGTGGGATTATGACTCACTCTGAGGTTATTCGCCAGGATATCGCAGTCATGCTTCCTTGTGCTAATTCCCTGGCACCTCAGCCCTTACAGCAACTCAGGCAAAGCTGACATCCCTCCCCTTGGGAATTCATCTTGGTTGCTGTTAATTTGCACTTGATCTAAGTGTGATTAGCGCACGCTAACCTGTGTGATGAAATGCGGAGGTGCTTTCACTTTCGATGCTTTTATATGTTGTATTGTCACATTGCTCAGAGCAAGGTACAAAACAACAAAAAAAGAGAAAGATTTTGGAAACCAGCTGACAGAAGGTCATTAGATGATCAATGACCCTCTAGAAAAGAAATGTCACATCACAAAGAATTAGCAAGGACTTATGGCGTCACCTGACATGCATTCTCAAAACCAGAGAGGGAAACAACATTGACACTCATTGTCATTGGCTGAGAAACATAAGAGAGTGGGACGAAGACCCAATCCCAAAGGCACACAAGTCAATTACAACCTTGTGTCCGAAGCAAAAGTGATTTTTTTTCCAGGTCAGAAAACATTTTAGCTCTGAGCAGGACAACGTGAGCATTACAGTAATGAAACAGGAGGTCTAGACCTTGGCCTGTAGGTCCCACCCACCCATCAAACCCCTCACTGTCTCCTGCGTTTGACCTCTTTGGTTTTACAGGATTTGCGTAGCTATAAGCTTCAGCTGCAGATGTTCTATTGCTTTATGATCCAGACAGAAGCTCCTCCCGGTGCACTGCTTAAACAGCTCAATAATGACACTGCCCTGACAGAGGCGTGCCTAGCTTAAGGCTACAACAACAATAGCACACTGAGAAGAATCTGCAGACCCTTTGAGACAGGACAGCACTGCAGCTCTCTCCCTCTCTCTCTCTCTCTCTCTCTCTCTCACTCACACGTGCTCCATGCCCCTTTGAAGAAGTAAAGGGAGGGGATATTACATAGATATACAGTATCATACAAACATGATTCATGTCACACATAGTGTAACATATGGTATGTTAATACATGCGTTCATCTGTCTTCACACCCTGGCATGTGTCTGTAGGCCCCTTTGGGGCTTCCTCCCAGGGTTCTGGCAGAGATTATCACCGTGCAGGATGATCGCCCAGAGGCAATGCCCCCTCTTCCTTCATCCCCGACTCTTTTCATTAGTCTGTAGTGAAGAAGAGGACGCAGCATGTAAAAACTCTTCGATGATGGTGGCCTACTTTCCTGATTATTTTGTTCTTAAACCTGCCACGCGTCGTCTTCTCTGTTTCCTCTGCCAGGTGTGAAATAAACCGTCACCATGGCTACAGTATGTCTGTTGGGTAAATTGGCTGGTGAACTTCCCAGGAAAGTTATTTGAGGGTATAGATCCTGGGTGCAGTTGCTAGTCACCCCATGTAGTGTCCACAGACGTACACACACACACACACACACACACACACATTCTCACAGTCTTTGTTGATTTGTTTTTCTTAGGAATTTTTTTTCTACCCAATTATGAATCACAAGCTGTGCCCCCCTGAGGTCTGTTATGGTACGTACACCATGCTGATGGATATGTACTCCTCCAAAATACTTATCTGCAAGATAATAACAGCAAGATCTTTTGCAAAGAACATAAGAACTTGGTGCTGCGGGTTGCAATACCTGGGCCTTCACGTATGATTGTCCAGATATCAGTTGTCAGTTTCAGTCCTACCATGGCACAGAGTCCTACAGAATAAATAGTGGCAGTTTTATTGAGAGGCATATCTCTTGTTGATGACAAGTAGCACTCCAGTGGAGTCCAGACTGACTCAAACCCTCGTCCTGGTGGAACAATGTCACTGTGTGCTGTTGTGAACTCCTCATAATCAGCGAATTACATATAGTGGCCCAGATTCCTTTCTATTGATTTTGACCCCATGCACATCTGCATGATATACATGAGAGAGGCTTTTTATTGCAGCTTTGTGCTTTGTAAAAGGGGGTACTTTTTGCCTTTTGCTCCCAAATCAAATTACTTAAAGATATTTTGGGATCATCAGAAGAAGCCCCAGGTCCTCTGATCTCACTAGAAATACAGTAACTCAAAGTCATGAGTCATTTTGACAAGCACAAGATGAACAGGTTTATGTAACTCTGCAGTCTATCCTGCTACACACGGAGTGCGGCCAGGAAGGCGATCTGTATTATACAGGGGTTGCGTAATATTTAGTGTATCCAGCGGCAGGAGGAGTGAGCAGAATTTGAATGAGGCTTTTTGACTCACTGAAGGGTTCCTCTTTTAACGGCTGGAAATCACACTTTCAAGTGTCTGGACAGGATGAATTGCTCGATATATTCATATGCATGGGTGACTGTGCAAACAGTGATCAGCTGATGTCATTTCAGATCATCTGATCCATGTACACAATGACGATACACGCCAATGCGCATGCTCACAGATGCGTATGCACAGAAAAATACTGTACTATATGCACGCAGCGACATAGGCACTTCCACACGTACACACACAAACACAGACAAATTACGCACACACACAAACACACTACATACAATGTATAACATATATGCTAAATCACTGAAAGAATCATTAATTGTATTATGGCCCAATACGTCTTTCATAAAGCCACAGTAAAACATTGCCGTAATATTCTTTAGGTGATTTTTAATCTCACTTTTCTGGAACAACATTGTTGCCATTATCTCTAAAATTCTTTTACCTCAGAGAGCCTGTCTTTTCTGCATTGGCTGCTGAGCCTGGCTAGGTTTCCATAGCAACGCGTTTCCATGGAAACTAGGTGACAGTTCAAGCTTCAGGGGAAAAATGAGTCATTTACCCTGTAAACAGATTTGGAGAAGCAGCCATTTATTGAAAATTATTATTGTGTGCTTTTGTTTACATAAATAAGGGGAAATGCCCTTGATATTTAGGATTGTTTTCTCATGTTGTGGAGCTGCAAATATAGGCTGATTTAATTGTGTTCTCCATGTACTCTGTTAACATTCCTGCTTGACTTTTATTTAGCATAACGTGTTTAAGGAGGGTGCCAGTTCTAGTTGAATGAATATAGACCAGCTTCAGCTGTCCATACATAAAGGGAAAGGTAAACTGACTGGTATATTTTGCACTTGGGTTTGGGTTGCTCTCAATATTGGGTGGGGGTGGGGGATTAGAGAAATTATCTTCTGATGGGCTTTTGATAGTCCTTTGTCAATATACGTATGTGTGGCAGTTATAAATGTTCCTCTTGTATTGGTACAGGTATAGGTTTGTACTGTTTATGTATCCTCTGTGTTTACATGTAGAAATGACTGAAAATACCACTAGAGCAACAGCTGCACTTAATAATATATTCCAGCAGTTTTGTGTCACTGGAGAAACATTCGCTATTCCACATTAGGAATTTGTAAAATGCATTGAATGGACTTATATCTGCTATTATCCTTTCACTTGTACAAGCACAGTATCAGCAAAAGTGTATTGGCCCAGGTTAAGTTAAGTTCTGTATACTGTATGTCTATACTCTGACCTCACTGGACAACAACAAATAGTTAATTTGTAGTGCAGTTTTCCAGTTTTCATGCTGATTTCATCTCTTGAAACCTTTCATTTCAATTCCTTTGGGTATGTGTATGCTAGAGCGATGAGCATATTTGAAACAATTCTGCTGCTAATTAAATCAGCGCCTTATTAAAGGAGGAAAAATTAGGCAGTGATTACATGTTGCTATTAGTTTTCAGAGAGATAAAAAATGACAGAAACAAAGCAAAACATTTTTAAAAAGTAAAAAATTGAGCTACTGCTCATGAAGAGGCTTGTGATTTATTTAATTCATATGTTGTTCCACACTTTGTCCATATTGTGGTCTTAATCCAGTCCTTAAGAATATAAACCAAATTCAAAGTCAACAAATAATTTGTTTAGTACTGTAACAGTTACAATACTCTGCTCCAGTAGTCCATACTACAGTAAGAAGCAGGTATCAGGTGTGTTGGCCCGAAGTGCCCCAATAGGTGCCAGAATGTTGCTCTTCTCACCTATGGTTGAAATGCAGGCGTGTGTGTCCAAAGCTGTAGTTTGAGTTCCTGAGAGATCGCAGGCTTGTATTGGTTGTATCGCTCCGAGCAGGTGACAGGACGCCCCCGCTATGGACCGAAGGCGGTTCTCAGCATGTTCTCTACGCTTTGGAGTTGGCAGGAGGCTCCGCTATACAAATCACCCAATCTGTTTTGATTTTTGTAAGAGACCAGATTGTGGACTCCAAATTCTTAATTATGAAAAATAACAACCGGGGGCATTTTTGATTACCCCAAGACCGATAACACTTTTTGGTTTCCAAGCTGGTGTCATAGAGCGGGGATTAGCTACACCTGGTTCCTGACCTGACCTGACCATTTCTGCTGACCTTTCAGGGTACAATCTGCAGAACTGCTGTTGTGCTGTAATTTGTGTATCGCATTTAAGCCAATGTTCGCTTTTTATTCACATTTAGGCACTGAAAAATCTGAAGAAATATTTGTAAAAATGCAGTTCTTGGGATGCTTATTGTGCTTGGTGCAAATATTCGAACCTGTCGAAATGCATTCTGACAAAAAATAAATTAATCCCAATCAAGGCTCATCATCAAGTCTACACTTAGATACCCCAAAGGTTCCTGCCTGTCGACAGCATGACCTGGAAATCAGCTCCTATGACCTGGGCTTAACAACTCTGTGTAGATAATGCTTCCTGTTATCGCTACAGAATTGACCTTTAAGTAATTCCTTGTATGCCACCTTATTCTCCTGAGAGAATCAATCTGAAAAATATTTTGTTGAAAATGCAAACATCGAAAAGTATATTTCAATATAACTTACATTTAATTCCAGGAACCAAATGAGTTACTGTTCTTTGTACTTGTTTAAGAGTTTCCATATGTTTCTATAGTGTAAATGCGCACTGTGAATGTGATCTGACAATGGCATTGCATAACATCAGTATATCCTCCTGTATTGTGCTATTATAAATGTAGTACTCACATGTACAGTACAATTTAGCTATATTTAATGTCATTTCAATGTCAGAGGTCTCCACCTACTTTAGGATTATGTGTAAATCTTTGTGGATTACCTTAATAGATATAAAGCAGTGTACTAAACCCCCAAGATTTATCATCTGTAAATTCAGTGCATACAGTAGCTGTAGCAGACTGGTACGTAAATGCTTTAAATTGCGCTCATGCTTCAACATAAGTGATCATACTTATGGATATAGGTGCCACATTGGAGACATAAAAGGAACAATTGTTGATGGGTTCAGTAAATATCAAGCAGTGCAAGCCATGTCAAACTATTAACAGGTAATATGTTTTGAGGTAATAGATATATATTGATATGCAAGACCAAACCCCTGAGGGGTAACTATAGTATACAACTTATTGATATATAAGCAGGTGTGACATAGCAGGTTTTAATTTAATTAAAAAACAAGCAATGTGCGTAAAAATATAATCATAGGGGCTATGCCAAGGCATCGTCTAACTATAGATGCTATTCTATTCTGATCAGACTTGCAGAAACAGGAAAAAGCATGATACATAAAGTTTTTAAAAATAAATGGAGATACTGGACTCGTGAAAACAACATACACACCGTTCCTATTGCAACTTTCTGGACAAAATGATTTTGTGCGGCACTGCTCCAGTGGGAGAAAATGTTTTCCTGGATTCGGACAGTTTGTTGCTAAATGAATACTGTGCTGTTGAGTCCAATGGCTAGTGTGACTCAACAGAGGCTGCAGAGGCCATAGTGATGCTTACTGCGACTTGGCTCTCTGCCATCTTACCCGCCTGGCGAATCTCCCTTCCCATACTGCATCCACCAGCCTGCTAACAAAGCTCCGCTAAGCTTCTCTGCTGAATAGACGCCTGGCTTCACATTGCTGCCCCAGATTCTCCTTCACTTCGAAATAAAACCGCACACACATGGGTACACGTGCAGGCACACACACATACACACACACACACTTGCGCACGCACACACATACGGGCACACATGCCCCCACATATGTATACATACTGAAACACAAACACATGCAACAGAATACACAAAGATATATGCATGCATGCACAGATACACACACACACACACACACCCTGCTCCTGCGCTCTGTTGAACACCTCATATCTCTGGCTGGAATCGTTCTCGTGAGTTGGCGGTAGCCCCGTGAGCGACTGCAGTAAAAATAGCGGTGGGATGAGGGCAATAATTCAGGAGCACTTAATGCATGTGAGGAGCGTATGTTTATTGGAACGGAAGTGACATTTTAAGGTTAGCGAGGTCCCTGAAAGCAAGACTGTATGTCAAATTTATGCTTCTCTTCCTGTCAAGCTGTACCCATGTGTAGTGTTCTGACACTCACTTATCAGACAGTACTTGGAACAGAAAAATATTTACGGACAAAGTGATTATCTTTTCTGATGTGCAAGCCATACCTTTTAGCGCTTTGCTTTCATTCTTACCCCCAAGGACTGTGCCGTCAGGTTTTATTTGGCTGTAGGCTAAACTTGTATTTGAAATGCTCATATTCTGTCAATTATTTGGGGCTTGCCATTACCTGAAATGAAAATGTATTTTATCGTTCTCATTTTTCTTGTAATTTTCATCACTGTGTGAATACTCTGCCCCAAGAATATTGAAAATCCGCCCCCAAAATATTTAAATATTAGCCTATCTTTTCTCACTTCTCATTAGGTACTTTTCTCACTGAAAGCTATTACATATGTAGCTACAGCCTGTCTGTTAGCATATTCTGATGGAAGTGTGACCACAACGCCAGAACAGCAGCCGGTACTCCCCCCATAGTTATGATTGCAATATTGTCAGCAATAAATTATTTGGAAGTCGATTACAGTATCTACACTGTCAAATATGGCACTGAAGTATCTAAATCTGTGGCCATGGAAACATTATACGATTCTGAATCAGTGTTTATATCTGCATAGGCCTTGCTTGGAAGAGTCAGAGCTTTATTCCCATGAAATATGCCTACATGGCTCCATTGTGTGCTCAACCTTTACTTCCAATCAGAGCAGCCCAACTGATAATTCAACTGATGAGTCAGCCACCATGGGCACATTGAGAACAAAATGCTATTTTTCTCTTGAGGTCAGTTGAAATCACTGTGCTAATCCACAGTTGACAGGAAGGACACCATACTCTGTATAATAGCCCTAGGGGGGTTCTGCACTAACTGGGTCAATACTGACCTACAACACAACAAAGAACAATAAAGGAGTATAGAATAAATGAATCAGATGGTTTAAGCAGATTTCATGAAGCAGTATCATAAAGAGTATACAGTAAATGCATATATAAAGTTAAAAAGAAAAAGAAAAGAATCATGAAAAAAAATCATGTTCAAGAGTGAGGGAGGTCACTAACATACTATACATGACAGATTTACTCACCTAGCTTCTGACCCATTCAATTTGGGGTATTGTTCCATTGATTGTATTACCACCCACGTTTCAATAGAGTATATCTTCAGTAGCTCTTACCATCTGTATTGGTGGCCCTTTGCATTTGGGCGGAAAGTAATTGGCACGTAAGAGGCAGGAGTCATTCCCCAGCCCTGTGCTGTGCTTTGGATGACTACAGTAATTTAAACAAATGTGCTTGTCAGAGTGAGCCATTGTGATTACAGCAGACCGTGTCACTGTTTCACAAGAGCTCTTTGGTTGAGGCAAGCATTTAATGGTTTATTTAAAAGTGTTCCACCGGGTCAATTGCACACAGATCGCAGAGGCAGCCTCATATCCTCAGTCAGTACTTTATGGCATAAAACACAGGTCAGTTGAAAAAACGTATTTTCCTGTCATAAAATCCCCATGGGAACTACATGATAGCCATTTGCTAATCATTCATAAGCATTCCCATGTACATAGTCACATGTCATAGTCTGGTTTAGGGTTTGGATGAATTTTTATAGAATGTTCTTTCATGTTCATGTCAGTTGTATGCAGTTGTATATAAGCTAAAGAGCTTAATGTATGAAGGAGCTCTAGGATGAGTCCCTGACAAACAGAAACTTTAAAACACATTACGTATGTTTAAAACTGCACAAATGTATGTAAGAATTAGAAGGATAGCCATTGAAAAGTCTCGGTTTTTGGGACTTATCCATCCTGTCTGCCAGCAAATGACACAGTAAAGACAGCAAAGCCAACTTGTCTTGACAGTTAGGTCAGATTAATTAAAATTTAACACATTTTGCAGATAATGGGCCAGTATGATGAATGTGTTTCTGGTTAATTGGATAACCGTGAACATACTGTAGTTGGTCTCAGCGATATCACCTGCATTTCAAAAAAGATATTGCATTAAAAAAATAGCCATAATTAATTGGCCCTATTCAAGTCACAATGAATGTCTTTCATTCCTGGTTCTGCAAAAGGTTTTTTTTCGTAACCATAGAGATCAAGCTCAGTTTTCCTTAATTAAAAGATGAATCGCTGTAGCTCTTGTGTCGCATGGTGGCATATTAACACATCCACTCCTGAAAAAAAAACTACAGCATCAGTCAACTGCATTTTTTGTAACTATGCAACCAAGTGATGGGGTGTTTCTCTGTGACAGGATGGCTAGACAACCAAGCTTCTAGCCAAGTCTGAGGAAACATTTAAAAACCATGCGTAAGCTGTATCTTCAGCTCAGGGTGACCCCAGTCTAGGTCCCTGGGGTACCCCAAGAACCGAGAAACACACTGGCCCAATTCAGAGCTCTCCAGCTGCTGACACACTTTCCTGTGTCCATATTAAAGAGGTGAAATGTTACTAAAAGTTTATTCACATTTTCAGGGTGAATACAAGGCCTGTGCTCTAAAGGAATGAACGGTCTAGTTATTAAGGTCCTGGTACATGACTAGGATAACTATGATGCTGGAGCATGGCTAGAATGCATTGGCTTGGATTTCTGTGACTCATTGTATGAGCCATGAAAAGGAACTAATCATAACCAATGGGTTTTTTTCCAAGCCAAGACCCAGATGAATGGTTGAAATAGCAACATGATTGAGTAGGTTTTAACTTCAGTCTGTCCTCGTTGGTTTTGGGCGGTGAAAATCTGGAGATGTAAACTTCCATATTGCACAGCATTTTTATTTTTGTTAATTTCCCCCAGAATAAAGTTTTATTTATTTAAAATATATATATATATATTTATATGCCCAGACAGGTACAGCTGGACCCATGGCATGATCGTGTTGTGGGTTATGGGAGGAGATAAACAAATCTGCTATTCAATGTAGGGTTGGAAAATCATTCTTAAATGAAAACAATCTGCTGTGATGGGTCCCCTTGGAACTATGCAAAGAGATGAACAGAAACGGTTATTTCAGATGAAGAGGAGAAAATATGTTAGTGTTAGATCAGTCGCTCTGTGGGTTGGTGGTTTGAGGGTGTAGGGCACAGGTGTCAAGCTCCTGTCCTGGAGGGCCGCAGTGTTCTCGGCACCAGTGGTTCATTCAAGTCATCGATTGGCTAAAGAATCCACACACCTTGTTCTCAAGGCCTTCATTGACAGTCGATTGAAAGGAAACCCCAAAAACCTGCAGACACTGCAGCCGGCCAGTGTCAGTGTCCCTGGGAATTCAGTTTGACACCCCTGGTGTAGGGCATGAACACAGGAATCAGCAAAGGAGAGGATGGGGGTGTGTGTGTACGTGCATGTGTGCAGAAATTAAATCTGAAGATGGTAATCATGAGATGAAGGTATGTTAGGTAGTGGAAGATAATGCAACTACCAGATCTCCCCAGCATGTACATCCATGAAGGGAATTTTTGCAAAACAGTCATGCTGAGACTTGCTTAGCATTTCCTTACAACCACACACAGACACATAGATACTGAAAGTAAATCAGGTCTGAACACTGATAGAATGGACCAGAGAGACTCGCTAGCTATTCGCTGCTCATTAACACAGTGTACGTTCTGTAACCCACTTATGAAGATTGGCTCCTCCTGGGCCTGTTGAGGTGAAGTGGTTTGCTGCAGGTTGCACAGTAATTGGACTGGAATCATTCCAAAAAGATTAAAAACCACTGCAGTCCCCTCTTCTGTAATGCTGGGAATGATGGGTCATGATGATGCTGATCATTTTGATGATGATTATCATTTTTCTTCTTCTTCGGTTATGTTTATGATGAAGGATAATGATAAATATAGCTGCAAGCAGAAATTCCAGGTGTCCAAGCAACATAGCAACAGTCAGCGAGCACAGCGACTTTGATGGAGGAAATCTACCCAGACACCAGGAGAATGTGCAAACTCCTCACAGGCCCCAGTTGGGATTCGAAACCAGTGCCCTTTTTGCTGAGAGGCAACTGTGCTAATGACTGGATCCCTGTGCCATCAGGGATTTTTGTCACTGGCAAAAGAAGAAGTGAAAAATAAACTGTCCAAAATCGCAGCCAATTTATAATGGGACCAGTAGAACTAAATTATACAGGCAATCTTAGTGTTTTATACCAAATAGAAGTTAGAAGTTATGTAGAATTGGTGATATTAGTATTTCCAGGGTTTTGCTGAGTATGGGTTTGCCCAAAACTACTTTGTGATGGGTGGACATGGGAACCAGTTTTCTGTAGAGAAAAATAAAGAAATAAAAATCAACAAAAACAATAGGGTTCCAGCATTTCCTACTTGGACCCCCTAATAATCATAATAATAATAATAATAATAATAATAATAATAATAATAATAATAATAATAATGCTCAAGGTGTTTTTTGTGTTGGGGAGCACTGTGACGCAAATAAATAGAATTTCAAAGCTTTAAATATGAACATGATAGAAGTGGCATTTTCGATCTGGGAGCCTACAACTCTGAAACAAAGAACGAGCAAACAGACAGAAAAGTGCAACAACAATGTGAAATACAATATGAAGGATGTTCACAGGTTGGCCCTTGCTTGGGAAGTGCATTCGTCCTCAACTTTTCTTGTTTCATCAAAAACGTCACACACACTCATGTATAGGATTAGTGTTTGCAGTTGGCTAGGCTTGTTAGTAACAGTTAACACTAGCTCTGTGGCTAAGAGCAGTGGTGGGGATAATGAGATAATGTGCAATCATATAAAAGCCAGCACCCATTACCCATCAGTTATTACATGGATTTTGCTGTGTAATCAGATTGCAATTGTGCTCCTGTATTGTACGCTCAAAGTGGGATTGCCAGTTATGCTTTTGCTGTATTGCAGCTATTGTACCTGCCTTTGTGGATTAGATTAGTTTTATTTAATACTGTCTCCATGGAGACATGATGAGATTAATAGCTTCAGCACAAAACAGTACAGGACATCATTTCCAATGTTGACCTATTTCAGGCCTGGAAGTGGAGTTCAGGAAGGGTAAGATGCTGACAGCTGGGCACTGCCCTGCAATGGCCATACCAGCCTACACTCTGCTGCGTATTCTTTTCAGCAGCATTTAATATATTTATATATTATTGACTTGTACGTTATGAAAATAAGGTTTGAGTTAGTTAACATATTTGTTGCTGGTTAACTAATTATGGTTATCCTATGGTTTGCTAATGTTTAAATATCATGTAACAAATATATTGGTTAGTTGTTAACAAATACATTAACTAATTGAAAATTAATTTCAACCTTAATGTATTTGTCCATTATTAATTCATGATAACAGCCACATTAGTTAATGCCAATTCATGAACCACAGACATTATGCATATATAGTGTACATGTGCAACCTCCGCCCCCCCCCCCCCCCCCCCACACACACACAGGTAACTACAAAACACATCTCTCTCTCTGTCTCCCTCTCTTTTTCTCTCTCTGTTCTCTCCCTCTGTCTCCCTCCCTCTCACATACCAGGAGTGTGGCCGGCTGAGGGGGCCGGATCTTTGATGTATTATTTAGAGGTGTGTGTGTTGGTGACCCCCTCCTGCTGGCAGTCTGCAGCCCCTCTCCTGCTAATCCATGCTGGCAGTTCAAAGCATGGAGCTGTGAAGCCCTGCTTTCTCTGACCCGCAGTGCCCGGCCCTCAACAACAACAACAAGCGCAGCTTTTGTGAAGGCACTGCACTGTCTTATCAGCACAGAAAGTCTGTTTCTCCCGAAGAAAGCGCATGGCACACAATTAGGAAACATAGAAGGTGGTAGTGGCTGTTGCGACGAAAAAAAAAGCTTTTGAATTTAAAAAAGCAACATGCTGTTCTTAGTTTCACTTTTGTCGGGCCCTATCCCCAAGTTCCTCCAAAAAATGTCATGTTGATAATTAAGCTGAAGAAAGCTACCCCACTTTAAATGGAACTGTTTTTGAAGTACAGTGTGCACATTGAACTTAAAACTGTTTGCTCGCCCTACCACATCTAGATATCAGAGTACCCTACCCGTCTGCTAAAAATAGCTGTATTACAGGTGTAATGGCCCCATGGCCTGCCTAGAGTCAATATTGGGTCAGACTTTCCAATAAGGGGATAGGAATTGACATTAACTAATGTAGTTATTAACATTAATTAATTGGTGTACAAATACATTCGGTATGACGTTTTCATTAGTTTATATATTTGTTAACTACTAATGAATGTATTGGGTACAAGAATATTTATACACGAGTAAACCATTAACAAATACTGTACATAATTGTTCCCCAATATTGTTTATTCAATCTGTCTCCCTGCTTAAACATCTGACCTCAGAGACCTCTGTGAGCTGTGACTCTCTCTGCCTTGGGTAAACAATCGACAGTAGGTCCAAGCGAGAAATGAAGTAACTAATAGCAATAATGTTAATAACTGTGAAAAAATAATAGATAATCCCTAATCTCTATGTCAGTGAAGGGTGTTAGATTCGCATCACTGTTTTTAAAATATTGTCGGCCCAGGTCTTGACGTAGTCGATGATGCAGCATGCTTCCCCTTGTGTCTCCCTTCTGCCTTGCCCATGGAAACCCGTATGAGACAATACCTGCAGGCCTAAAATTGCCCTGAATTGCCTTGGCCCTCTGGGAAGATGAAATAAAGGTAGGAACAATGAACAGACACATTTTCAGAGAAGCAGGTTCCCTGATGCCGGTTTTGTGGACTTAAGGATTCTGTATTTATCTCCAGCTACTGTAGTTTTACCGACTGGATTGTAACAGGAGGGCAGGACTTAGGTATTATATGTGGGTTAATAGCAAATACAGTGTATAGCTTTTACATTTCCTGCACAATAGAGGACCCATTAGTTGCTGATCCCTGGTGTAAGTGATGGCTGTAGTAACTGTGGTTGTTAGCACTAGCTATTAGCTAAGTGTCATAATGTACTAAATATAGGGCTGCTTTGAAGCAAATCTGTAATCTGCTTTGTGTTTCTAGCACATTCCCGATACCACGGGCCTTGATTCGCAGGTAGGCCTCGTTAAATCGAAGGAAAGCACGGAAACCGGCTCCACGCATGCAGATGGTGCATTCCCATACCGGGACCCTGAACAACTAATGCACTGTGGGAGATGGAGTTAAAAACAAAGTAGTAGTACTCGACTCCCCACGGGGAAACTGAGCTGCCTCGTTAAAAGGCTCCCTGGCTAAAGCTGTGACCTCACTTTCACTTAACTGGGCGAGCGTACACACTGTCTGCCGTGCACGTGCAGAGCCCGAGGCCTGCGGCTGATATCAAATGGAAAAGGGCCTTGTTTAAAATTCATGCTTTTCTCTCTGGGGGAAACGGAGAGTCAGAGAGAGAGCGAGGAGAGAGAAAAGAGAGCGTGACAGAGAGAAGAGAGAGAATTGACAGAGATGACACAAATAAAACATAAATAGATCACAAATAAATCCCTTTGCCTCCAGCACCTACACCACTTCTAGTCCTGCCTCCTACACAATCATCCGGCAAGATGCGGCGCACAAGACTTTCATGTCTTTATGGGGGGGGTGGTAGCGGTGGATATTTTGCACTCTGTCACTTAACTAATGATTCGGCTGAACAGAGAGCAGAAGGCTCTGCCTGTACCCCTTTTTCAAACCTTTGTGTTACCGCGGTTGACTGGTCAAATTTTCCAGCCCACGCTCCACTGTCAGGAGAGTTAAATGGGCTGTTAAATGTTATTTGAGCAAAGACCAGTGGACACAGAAGTTGTGAGCTTAGGCAGTTAGGCTGGCAACAATTTAAGTGTGACAAATCGGCACACACACGTTCCAAAATAACACACACACACACATACGTACACATGCATACACACACACACACACACACACACACACACACACACACACACACACACACACATTAACACAAACCTTTTTCTTATGCCTCATCTCTTCCTCCCCCTGTCTCACCCCCCTGCCCCCCACATTCCCTGAGAGGCCTGTCCCTGCAGTTGAACAGAATCATCAGTGTGACACTCTGGGCTGGATGGCTCCTCAGCCCCTGGCACATCTCTCACTCCTGCTGGCTGTCGAGGCTCGCCCATTCCCTCCGGGCAACCATTTCCAGTCCACGTGCCACACGCCAGTCGTTGGCAAGCAGGCTTAATGATACTTCTGTATGAATAATTAATAGGTGAAAAAAGAGCAAAATATTTTACACTGAACACATGAATTCCAGTGCACGGAAGACATAAATGCTGGATGAGAGCGATTAATATGCTCCTCGGAAGCACGGAGTGTGCTTTCAGTGTTTGTTTGCCCTTCTTCTGACAGCTTCCTGTCCTAAAGTTGCATTCCACCCAGTGAATACTGAATTCAAGAATATGCTAAACATAACCCATGTGAATCATCCAGGAGCACATTAAAATGTTCTCTGGCTTATGCATTGCAGTCCCACTACCACAATATCACAGAGGTAGCTTTTTTTACTACACCCACATGGATCAGTACAGGCATCTGAAGTCCAATTTCTTAGGCTTCAGATTATGATTTGATCACCTGATGATCAGGCTTTTGAGAGAAATACAGGCGCAGAGCTAGCATGGATTCAGATTTTTCAAGGCACCTCTGTTTTAACTCAAAGTTTTCAAGTTTTTGCCCAAAAATCTTGCACAAAATTAAAAGCTAGCAAGCTAGCACCATGTTTTGGTCTAGCCGGTTAGCTAACAAGCAAACACAATTTTGGTCTTCGATGACATATTCTGAGGAAACATTATCTTAAAAACATTTAGAAATTTTTGCCTGGGTAGGATCAGAAGGCCTGTTGAATACTTCTCCTTTTGTACTTCATACTGAGCTAAGAATCCAGTGACCATATAATGATATAGAGAGGGATGTGATGGACTGTGCTGTTATTGCTTTGAAATGAAACACAAGCCTCACAAGAAATCTGAAGGTTCACATACATTTGGAACATAGACGAAACGAGACGTTTGGAATATAAATATTAACTTAACCCAGTTGGGGGGCAGTGCCATGAGATTAGTCATGATGGAGATGTGTACGCAGTGAAACCATGTAGTTTCATGACTTAGTGAAAACACAATGGGCACAGAGGTGACCTCTACTGCCCCTGTAACCATTAGTTGTAGTCACACAAATGTAGACTGCAAGGACAGATATACTGTATCTATAGTGGCGGAATATGTTCTATCTAGAGCAGGGCTCAGCAATCCTGGTCCTGGAGAGCCGCAGGGTGTGCTGGCTTTTGTTCTTACTCTGCACCAGGGGTAACAAACTCCAGTCCTGGAAGTAGTATCTGCTGGTATTTGTGGTTTCCTTTCAATCAGCAGCCAATTAAGGCCTTGAGAACAAGATGTGTGGACTCTTTAGCCAATTAAAGACTTTGAAATGTATCTCTCATGCTGAAACACACCAGACACCAGCAGACACTGCAGCCCTTTAATTGATCAATTAAAGCAGTCGATTACAGTTAACTCGCCTCACCTGGTTTCTTGGGTCTGAATCAGTTGCTGGTATTAAGGCAAAAAAAAAAAAACCAGCACACCCTGCGGCTCTCCAGGACCAGGGTTGCTGACCCCTGATCAAGAGGGAGCAACCGCAGTTATACCATGATTTGGAACCCATGTCTCTTTGGTCATGCTATGTTACAACTTTGGAAAATGTCTTTTACCAGGAGCCCCACCCCTGTTGGCTGCAATTTCCTGTTATCTCAATGCCTTTGTTTCTATTCATGGGCCTCCTACCATAACCAGTCCCAGCTGCCGGCAATGAGGCAATTAACCAAAACCAATGTTAGTTGAGAAGAGCGATTACCATGCTCTGCACTCAATTATCCCCACATGCATGCAAACATAATCATTTAAACAATTTTGTCATTCTGAAAGTATGATTCAATCAGACATGAATTGACGAAGGACATCACCATACAGGCAACACCTGCATGTGAATTCCCAGTTGCATTCCCTTGCTCTGTAGCAGTGGTCCTCATGCCCAGTCCTGGAGAGCCACAGGGTGTGCTGGTTTTTGCTTTCGGCCTTAATATCAGAAACTATTTCAGACCCAAGAAACCAGGTGAGGTAAGTTAACTGTAATTAACTGCTTTAATTTATCAATTCAGTGCTGAGTAACAACAAAAGCTAGCGCACCCTGTGGCTCTCCAGGACCAGGAGTGAGGACCACTGCTCTACAGCATATCTGCCAAAAAAAACACAAAAACAGTCTGTGAACAATGTCTTAAATTTCTTCAATTGGCACTCTGTGCGGTTCTACATTGTCAGGCAACTGAACTGAACTGAACTGAACTGAACTGTACTGTAACTGGAGCACCTGATCAATGTGTTTTTGCAGGGACCTCTGGTTCAGTATATTGGCTCCTGCATTGTGTTAATTACTGAAAAGTCTCACAGCTTCTGTCCTTGCGAGTGACTCAGAAGTGTTCATGTTGTCCCATAAGTGTCACCAGTTCTGTATCGCCATGTTGAACAGCAGGTGTGGACACTCCGACAGCCTGCAGCCATTTCCACAAGGAAACCGACCGTTTTTGAGACCCAACTCGATGAACGTTCCAGATTCCCCATCTGACACTAGTGCCAAACTGAATCGTTTTCTTGATATGGTCTTCTATCTTTTAAAGGGAACCAATTCATTTTACATAAAATTATTTTTGAGGTAATACTGTATTGATCAGACAACAGATCAAATTGATAATTACTGAAACTTATCCAGCCGACTGTTTGATTTGCAGAGGATGTTCCACTCAGTGGCTTGAACATAGAAAGTTATGTTTTCAAACTCCAGTACCATCATATCAAAGATACAAAAACAGGACAATACTGCTGTTCTGTGCAGCAGTTATCGTTGAAAGGGATGCGTTCTGGGTATCGACTACTTTCCAGGTGTCCACTTGTACTTTATCCTGCTTCATGCTTCAAAGATCAAGCAAACTCTGACCCAGAGCACCACTCTATTAGATCAGCTTCCAGCAGAAGAAACAGACGTGACTATTTCACCATTCACTCAATGTCCTCTTCAAAGGAAATACAAACGTGAGAAGTTATGCTCATCAACTTACACTCAGTGAGCACTTTATTAGGTATTTATTTGACTCATTTTTTAGCCTTATTGGCTGCTGCTGTAGCCTATCTACTTTGAGCCTATCCACAAGTTCAGAGCTGCTCTTCTGCATACCACTGTTGTAATGTGTGGCTATTTGCGTTATTGTCACCTTCCTGTCAGCTTTGACCAGTCAGGCCCTTCTCCTCTGACCTCTTTCATTAACATGGCGTTTTTGCCCGCAGAACTGCTGCTCACTGGATGTTGTTTGTTTTTTAGTGCTCAGTAAGTGCATAAGAACGTGTTATATTTTATCTTTTGGAGCTCTTCTGCTGGCTTAATTAAGGACTGAATGTGTAGCTTAGTGGGGGGAGATGCGTTTTCACACCCAGAGGTTTCGACATTAGAGAAAGCGGAAGGCAGGTTTCCGAGCCTCTCCGTCCTGCATTATTCATCGGCTTCCTGTCGACACACTACCTCTGTGTGAGACGAGTCATGTGACAGGACTCACTGTGGTATGCAGTAGCCCGCCCCAGGAAAACTTGCATTGCCTCACATTACATTGCGCTCAATTACGCTACTTACCTTTTTCTCTTGTAAGGCCGATCGCATAGGTTAGTACTGTGCTTATGGTTAGGGCTCAGGCCCAGTAGAAGTGAATCAGTGGGTAATGGGATTTTAAGTAAATGCCTGAGGCAACATGTACGGTATGTATGTATGTATGCAGAACGCATGTGCGTGGAGTAACTGTGTGGTTGTTACCATTTGGGAAAGAACCTGCGTGTTGTTATGTGTTAAAAACTTTAAGTGGGACAACTGTGTCCAGTCTGATCATGAGTCAAGTGACGGTGTGTTCACTGACTGTATGTAAGGTGATTGTGGGTAGAGACTTTACCAAAGAGCGGTGCTCTAGTGTATTTTCAAAAAGGCATTTCCAAAAATCCTTTCTAAAAATCCTTAAAAATGAATGTTGTTGCAACAAAGTATGCTTGTTTATTTACTGAATTCATATTCTGCTCTTTTTCATCCTGGGCTAGCCTTTTGTCCACTTAACTATTTATGTCCCCTCACAAATTTGCGGCTGTGAAACAAATGATCCTGGAGCCCACTTAACTAAAAGGCATCCATCCATACATGACAAACACAGCCCCTCATATTGTCATTATTATTATATCATTATTATAAGAGGAGCATCAACTGAAGGCACGTGCTGCTGCTGCAGCCTAAATATAGACTTCCAAGGAGCTTCTCTGTGACCATTAATAAACCAGAAATCATTTATTTTTAATTCTCCACTGAAATGTAATTACAGTCTATTTTTAACACTGGAAAAAGCATGCAATTCTTTTTTTTTTTTTTAGACTTGCTCCTGTTTGCCACGGTACGCTTGTGAACAGAAATGATCCCCGTTTTGTTTTTTTTGTTTTTTTAATTCTCTGGAATGATGGTCCGATGACTCCACAGCAAACAATCGCACATAAAAGCATAATTAATGAACTGGAAGCAGAAACTGGAGCGGTGCAGAAAAACAAAGCAAGAAAAAAAAAAACAACAACAACAAAGCTCAACAGCAGGCACTAAGAAACATGAATAATACAGCGTCTCACTGACGTATGCTGGAAGTGAATGGCGATGAAGGATTTCTGCCTGATGCTGCCAGAGTTCTCGCTCTCCTACCATGTTGATACTAAGTTGCCTCAACCTGCTTCTTAACCCCAGTAGGACACAATGTTGATGTAAACACAAGGTCTATTACTGGGAGATAACCTACAAGATGTGTGGTGGGAAAGAACAACAGCTGTGTATGAACTGTAAGGGGAACGGGAGATGGCTACCTTCACGTTTATGTTGATTCGGCAATAACAGGAACAATTGGCCATGCAAAACCAAGGCCATTGTTGAAGGCCACACTTTACCTCTTCATTTGCTAAGCTTTAATCAGTCATACAGAACGTGTTTTGAAGACTACTTCTCTTTATTGACAATAACTAAATTAAGGAATACTCACTGTATGGAGTCATAGACCATTCAAAATTTTACCCACAATAATTACATTTTTGTTTTACATAGTAAATTTTTTTGCAAGGGTTACTTTTTTCTTTTCTTCTCTTTGGTGGATAAATGTACTCACCAAACTGAATAATAATAAATTAAACTAAATAAATGCAAATGCAAATTAAATGAATTATTTGCAATGTTTGTTGATTGGCAGTCTGGGTGCTTATGTAACCCTAAGAGATGATGGATTCGACATTGATAATGGATGCAACCATGGTGGGTGGCCACTCTGTAAGAGAAGTGGGGTGTCCTGAGGGCTTGGGTTTGCATTGTTCGCTGACACATGACAATACAAAAGATATAGAAAGCAATATAATACTTGAAACCCAATCCATGGGACTACCTTGCAGGCTGTCGAGTGCACAGACACTCAGAGGGCAACCACCCAGAACCCTGGCTTCCATTACAGCTCTCCTAACTGAAAGGTGTAAAGTTCCCTGAAATCTCATTTATTTCCCCCATCTGTCTCTCAATATGGCTTTCTGAACCTGCCTACTGTAGGTGGTATCTCTGGATTTATACATTGTTATACATGGAGTCTGAAGTCAGGTCCTAAATTGTTGTAAAGATCACCTTTTCTGCAAATAGGTCATTGTAGACCAAGGCTGTATTTTCAGAGGCTTCAAAAATAAATTCCTACATTTAAGAAAAAACCTCTTTTGTCTGGGAAACTGTAGGCAGATGCTTGACTTTACTTGCTTTTCAAAGTTGGGCTCAGTAGTTTAATGGCAACAGGCCCAAATAAGATAAAACTTTTCTTGAGTCAGTTGTATTCTTGCCTGTAAGCTGTATATATATTTTTTCATTGTTAGAGCAAGCTCATATCTCATTTTAAACTATCTGATCACAACTGGTTTCTTTATACTGCTGCTACAAATCTTGTGCATGTGTGTGTGTGTGCACACATATGCACAATGTTTGTAGCAGTGATATGAGGAAACCAGTGTGTGTGTGTGTATGTGCAAACCCACAATGTGAACATAGTGTGAACACATTTTATGCCATCTGCATGCTTGCCTGAATTTGGTAGTTTGGTGTCATTTGTTTCTAATTATTGACCTCGCCATTTCCAGCACATTTTCCAAAAAAGTTCCATCAGATGAACATCTAGCCTACAGTTAGCATGCCTACAAGCTAAATATCCTACATTAAACCACATGGGGCAGAACTATGTTGTTAGCTGCCAAATCTGCCTCTGAACAAGTAGGTAAAAGTTTCATAGAATAATAATAATAAATAATAATATGTAAGCCCCGGCAAATTATTGGTTTTGAACTGTGAGCATAATGTAAACATAAACATATGCAGCAGAGAGCAAATGGCAATTCATCGAAATTTCACCAATTCAGGCACCATCGGGTGCATTGTTACTGGACAAGTACAATAAGTCACCATTTTGGGGGGCAGCAAATTGCAGTGGATTAGGTATCGTTTAAATTAATTTAAATGAGTGTTTTTTAGGCTTAATCGTTTCAGGCCTAGTCAGGGAGTATTGATCTGTGGTCTTCCCTGAGCTCAGGTTAAGCACAGCTAACAGATTACCCTGGCATGTACATTATGCTGAGCTATACCTTACAATATATATGACTGGCACGGTTTTCTACACATCCTGTACTTTAACCAGTGATAGATGAAAAATGGAAATCATAAGGTAGAAAAGTACCAAATAATTTTTGGTTGTATAATCCGCTGAAACCCTTTCCATCTGTTGAGTGAGGAGAAAGAGGACATGGATATCAGCAGAGATTGTGCTCTGGGGAAAATAAAAAGTAGAGCCTGTTAACTCAACCCTTTTAGCAAAGCATTCAAAGTCCTGCAAACAATCTAAGGCTGCAGTTCTACATTTAACACAGTGAAATCACGAAAGACAGGAACTGAAAAAGAGCAATCTCAACAACAGGCTCATTCATTTTGAGCTAATCTTCAGAATAACTGTTGATATAACTATATTCTCAGCATTTGCCACTTGATATTGTTTTCCTATGAGTACCACAGTTTGTTCTAACAGTTTTCTGCTGAACTTTTGATGAATATTTTTGATGAAAATAGAAAAAGATATGACACGTGTGACAATTTTGTGAATGACATGGTTTATCAAACAGAGACGAAATGGCATTGGCATGTTTCTGGCAAAGGATAAATGGTCACTGCGTGGAATAGCCTTCCAGGTCATGTAGTGAAGGCAGAAACACTGGGGGGTTTTCAAGACCAGGCTTGATATGGTGCTAGACACTATTTAGCTTTTAGGCAAACTAAGCAGTACACATAGTGGTAGGAAAAGGCAAGCATTGATAGCTCTTTCTTTATCCCTGTGGGGAAATTTCAGTCTAACAGCAGCAGAGATTAATAGAATAAAAGGAATAAGGAAATAAATAGGGGGAACACAATCAAAATACTTATGTAGTATGTTAAGAACAGTTATGTGTGTCAACATATGAGAGTATAAGAGAATAAAAGTGCAAGATGTCCATAATAATCAATACAATGCATTTAGTCCATTTAGAGGTGTGGGCCTCAGGAACCACTGGAGGAATCACCATGGCAGGTGGCATTATACAGACGAACCATTGCTAGGTGGAATGGCCTGTTCTTGGCATAATGTTATGTTAAATCTGATGAGAACATTTCATGTTGACTGTAGTGGAAGCTTATTGTGTCTAGTCTTCTGGTAACGAGAAAGGTATAGATTTTTGCACTAAGCTGTCTCCTCTTCTCCCTCAATCACACCTCCGTTCAAGGAAATTCTACTTCTTAACTCCAAAAACAAGTATACACAATGTTTGCAACTTTACCTATCAAATTACTTTATTATATGTTTGTGTGTGTGTGTGTGTGTGAGAGAGAGAGAGAGAGAGAGAGAGAGACCCACTCACTGGAGGCAATGTGTGTATTGGTTATGTAGCTATTTTTTGAACCAAAATGTTGCACATTTTCAATCCTTTATGGGGCATTGCCATTGTACCCTTGAGCTAATTACTTAACCTGGCATGCTTAGGTACATTTCTCACTGCAGAAACAGATCACGTGTGAATTGTAAACTAGGCCAGTCTGTTTAACAAATGATAATAATTAACCCAATTTGCCCTATTCTGTGGTCTACAGAAAAGCATTAATCAGCATTGTTTCTTTCCATGTTTCTGTCTAGAAACTGCATTCTGTGTGTATAGTCATAAATAGTTAATATTGTACCCTTACAGTTGCAAACATATATCTTTTTAAATTGCCCCAAAATGTATTTACAGAATACCGGAATTCCCACTTGGCAATGAAGCAAGCACAACATTGAACTGTGAAGGAGTTGTTGTCAATGAGACACGTTGCATGCCCGAGTTGTGCTTAGGTTTCCATCCCAATGTGACCTGTGCAATGTTGTTCTGCATTAGTGGCCAATGAGCCACAAACTGCAGTATTCTGTATACTTTCAAACATGTAATGATCAGTAAACATATTTCTGTTATTAACATGTTCCACAATTTCAGTAAGGCTCAACCATTGATGTTCCATTTTGACTTTAATCACATATGGAAATTGAAGCGTACCCTTCACATTCAGTAACTGAAAGTAATGATATCATAGAAGTTGCATTCAATTGTAAGTATAACAAATACTGAGCATCTGTTTAAAACTTAAATGCAGTTACTATTAAAATATAGAAGATTTAACATATATAGATTTAACAGTTATATATAGGCTACAGCTACCAGGAATTGGTGAAAATTATTTTGAATAGTTATGTTTGATAATGGTGCAGGCAATTTAATTTAATTTTCTATCGTATTGAATGCAGTTCTTGTGTTATTTCTTGGTGCCATATCTGTTGAATTACAAATGTGCAATTAAAATATATGACCAGAGGCAATACCTCAACATAAATAGCTTGTGAAGAGATCTGTCTCACTGCAATATCTTTGATGTTTTATTTTCATTAAAAACTGAACAGAGAAAGTGTAATGAATTTCTTTATGTAAGTCGGTTGAATGCAGAAGACATGTTTGCTTGTTGCTGTAATGCTCTGGCATGATTGTATGGAACATTGTTTTGATCACTGTCTGTTGCTTCTGTTCAGGGTTTTAGACAAGTGTGCTTTTCCTATTAAACTGTATAGTTTCACTTGTATTTCTCTGGTCAAATAGTTCATTATGTGTAAGGGAAGATTGTTATGGCACCGTTGCCAGTGAAATTGCTTGGTTGAAGCTTAGCAGTTCTTGGACCTTCTAGCTATTGTGCCCCCGACCTCCCCCCCACCCTGAACCACATACACACATACACACCTTGAAATTATTCCCATGTCAGACTGTTCAGAATTTTAAATATGGCTCAATTTAAACAATTTACCCATGATTAATAAATACAACAATGTTCTTTCACCATTTATTAATTCACCAAATACAGTGAAAATGGCATCATAATATACAATGAATCATTCTTAGAATGTCATGACGTTTTGTTGCTTTTTTGCTTCATAAAATGATGTTTCATTTTTTGAAAATACTAAGGTTTCATGCACAACAAACCATATTAAGTGTCTTTAAAAGAATGGTACAAAAGAAATAAAAAACATAACTGTAATGTCCAAAAGAAATTCTGTCAAATAACAATGCGTTATTTGAGGATACTCGTAAACAGTGCAATAGACTCTAAAGTTGCCATTTCTAACGAATCCATCAACGAAGCTCAAGTCACAGTATACGATTTCTCAATAATAGATTAACATTGATGTGTGCAAAACCCGAAAAACATTCAGTAAGTCTTAAAAAAAAAAAATACGTCTCACACTTGATATAGAATGAGACAGACAAAACAAAATCTCGTATATTCTCCGGTAGTCTCAATCTGAATATCCTTTCCAAAGTACAAACATTTTTGTTGATGAATTGTAAGACGTTAGACTAGCATATCATTTTAAATAACAAATATTTAGATATAAAAATACAAATATGAATTTTCTTAAAAAGAAGCGTGCCAGGGTAAGAACGGTGATGGCACCTGTACTGGCACCGGAGCGAAAGTTCATGCAAAGAGATGGAGAAAAAAGTCAACTTTTTATTTGTGTAAGACGAAAACATAAATAATTTTAAGATTTCAAAATAAATAACAATATAATCCTTCCCAGTCCATTTAATTATTGTTATTATTACTGTTATTCCATTAATGTTTGTTTTGACCATCCCTGCTGGCATCGGGAAATGTCTTCCGATATTTGTAACTGTTATTGTTGAACAGATATGTTCAGGTGGGGACAGTGAAGATGCCAACCTGAAGCACTTAAAAGGGGTAATAATAATCAGCTTTTTCTTTTAAAATAATTCAATGTGTTTATTTGTTTACAACGTAATGTCCCGAGACAAATTATATATATATATATATATATATATATATATATATATATATATATATATATATATATATATATATATATATATATATATATAATACGAACAATGCATCATCCTCGTGTAGAATTTCCATGAATACATACATAGGGTCTTTTTTAATTATGAGACTTCAGTGTCTAGTTGGTCTGTTTGAAAGATAGCGCTAGCAGCAATCGGAATGCATTCTATACGTTTGATCAGTGCTGAACTGAACAGCTCCCTTGAATGCGGCGTTGCCGATCGTTTTCAATATAAAAGCATGTTTTGGGGAAAGGGGATCTTCGACCTTAGATACTGTACAGCTATAGAAACAGAGCTTAAATGCAATTCAGTTTCCAGTTGTTGACGTTATGTGGCTTGTAAGCTCTTTTTTGGAAGAAGATGGTGGTGAAATAATGGCAAGTTCATCCATTGCTATACATCTGCAGAGGTGAAAGACGGAGTAGCACAAATTAGCCATCTCCGTATCTTTCTGCGCAGCAGTGGCTTAAATCGGGTTTCGTTTGGAGAATTGCCAGCAACCCCAAAATAAATCTCGGTCTTTCTATCTCTTCTGCTTTCTTCATTTTCTGTTTCTTTCGCTCCCTTCTTCGTTATCGCTTCGTACCCTCGTTTCTCCTTACAATCCTCGTACACATGCACAGTCGACAAGTGCTTCAAACCGGTGATTAAAATAAAAAGTCAGCAAGGCGTCGTTCACTTTTAAACGCCAGGTGACGATTTGTCCGTCATTCCCTTCAGAACCTCGTCTATCCGGTCGTCTTCGATGACCACTGTAGAAAAAGAGTGAAAATATGTTTATGTCTCATATCCTTTTGTTGCAACATTACTGAAGAAAAAACTGTATTTTTTTATCTGTATTTTATATTTCCCGGAATTGCTTTAATTGATAGTTATTTGAAGTGATGTGAAATGCAATATAATTCGAACAGTTGTTATATACCCTATATATTTTGCGAAAATACTTCGACGTTTTTGTGCTAGGCTATGCATGAGGAAAACAAAAGGCAACTACAGCGTTGAGGTGGCTTAGATGCCTCAAATCTGGCCAGTAAAGACAATGCTGATTTATGGCCAGTATGTTTATTTACCTACTGCAGGGTTGACAACGCAATGCAGGGAGCAGAGGTGTCAATCGAACGGTTTACATTACGTTTAAATGGCAATTCCCCCCAGAAAACAACAACTGTAACGATGCAATTTTATGTATGTAATAGTCTATTGACGTGCAACAGTTTGGTAGGTTGTCGGCATACAGCAAATATTATCAGTTTTCTCTGTTTGCATAATTCAGTCTGTCTCAGGCATATCGTCGTTTTTTCATTTAGGCTATGTAATTAATAGATCCTTTTTCGCATTTTATGCCAAAAGCTAACTTATAGCTCAACTTAAATTAAGAATAAAACGTGTATATATGGTATACTTTTATATAGGCTACTGTCGTCAAATATCCCACCACACGACTACATGATTTATTTCTGTGCTTACCTCGTTTAGCTCTGCCAATCTGTCCAAGTTTTGGGGGTCTTTTCCCCTGCGATGCTCCGAAGAAGGCGTTAGTGTCTTGCAGCCCACAGCTGAATGACATTTGACTGACTTCGCTGTCTGCTCCATAGCCGCTCATTTTCCCCTCGCTGTATGGCAAAACCTCGGACATTATGGCACAGAGATAAAAACGGGCTCGCGCGAAGAATAAATCTGTTATAATCTTTTGGAGATCAATGCAGATCTCTGTAGATAATTGCACTTCTCACACTGTCCTCGAGAAATCCTTAGACTCAATGTAACTCAAACTCTTGTACAGCCAGCTTCTGGTGGTGCGGAGCCTGGGTAGATAGCGTCTTGGTAAGCGAGAGCGATGAATTGACTATCGACGATGAGCGTTGTGTTCGCGTCTGTGTTCGGAGAAGTCTGATGAGGGAAGTGGGAGATCCCGGGATCATAAAGGAAACCCAGGCGGAACAGTGAAGTCATCCATCCGGGTTTTGAAGTGGTGTGTGTGTGCGTGTCTTTGCGTGTGTGTGTGCGTGCGCGCCTGTGTTGTGTGGTTGGGGAGAGGTCTCCAAATGCTAAGAAAGAAGAAAGAGTGACCTCCGCAGGCGAACGGCGTAATTGACTATGAGTACTGAGGAAAAATAATGGGCTGCAGTATTAATCCAGGTCCACTGCATCAGAAATAAGGAAGAGTGAATAATGTTTTCGAACTTCGTGGGCGTTATTTATATTCATTTATTTGGTCGACACGATTATGCACGAGTAGGCTACTATTTGACTATTCGGGCAGTTATGTCAGTACATTTGGCGAATATCCCAAGCAAATAGCTAATATTCAACCGTTTCACATTAATTCCGTTAGCATACAATACGGAAGCTAATCAATAGTTTGTTTTAATCCAAAAATCGAAAAATCAAGCGTTATAAACGATGTATCCTTATTCGATTTATTAACATATTGGGCTATTTTGAAAATCAATATATATACTTAACTACACAATAAAATGCAGCATTACAACATCAGCATCAGATGTTCTCTAGCTAGTGGAATTGGAAATCATCTAGGATAGCCATGAACACCTATTGTAACCGACACTGTAGTATAGCCTATATTATGTAGATAGTAATAACGATTGCAGGAATGGCATCTAAAATGTACTTCGTGCAGTTAGCAATTACTCGTTCAAACTGCGGATTTTCATCTCTAGTAAACAGAGGGCTTGCTTTCCCCCTCACACAAAGTAAAAATTGCCTTAACAGCTGACCTCGAAAGTGTTTTGAAGCGAGGCTTTCCTTTCACGTTGGTGGATGGATGAATAGGCCTATATTTAACAGCAGTTCTCTTCAACTTTAAATATACACCAATGTGATCTATTTGGTCAGACATGAGTGAGGTGATTACACGCCGTCCCCCCACCAGACCCAATCTAGAACTTGTGAAATAGAGACACGGTAGGCTACTGCATGATCGCTACGCCAATTTGGCGGTAGACGTACAGAAGCACTTTCCTGTCTGTTAGTATTTGACAGCCCCTGAAACTCTCGGTTTTATTCGTACGAAATGTAGCCTAGAAAGCTGCTAAACATCAAACGCAATTCATAAAATAAAAACCTTTTTTCCGTTACAGTATCGCTGTGGTATAAATGGAATTTTGTAAATACCATTTTTGTAATGGGATACTTTGTAAATACCATTTTTGTAATGGGCGCTGCCCTATGACATTCAAAATAGTTCCACCACGGTCCATTTCCTGGCATAGCCTTCACGCCAAGAGTAGCTGTGATAATTTATTAACCAGTCGCACTGTATCAGTCAGGAAGTGTCTGGAAATGTTACACCGATTGTCTTGCTTTTGCCAGTATAGGCTACTTAATTAATGCTTTTTGCCACTCTCTATATAGAGCTATATATCGAATATTAACGGCGTTGTACAGTCATTCATACTGTTTCAGAATTATGCATATTTTAAAGCATACTTGGTTTGAGCTTGTGCTGTATTGTACAATTTATAGAAGAAAGCTTTATAACCGCACTGTTACCCTTAAGGGCTTACCCTACCAATAGCCTCAAAAGTCATACACCTTCTACATTATGAACTATTGAAAATACATTTTTTACAAATAATCGTATAATATTTTTGTGCAGATGTATATTTTTCCGGAGAATATAGCCTATTCCGTTTTGTACCCATGATATTCGAATGGAGCTATCCATTTAAAATGATGGCCTTTTTTTCTCTGCTGTAACTGAATACATTTATATTCAGCACCAAGGCCAGCGTTCAAGGCGATCTGTCGCAGTCTGCAACTTCACCGACTGCAGAAAATGATTCCGGGTAAACAGCTCCACACAAGCCACTGTTCACCCATAGCTGGTTACATAATCCCAGGTCGTTACCTTACACATCTAGCCGGCTATAACCATTACTGCCGATTCTTATAGCAATGCACGAGGCCCAGGTTCGTTATTTTCCCCAAGATGCCCAAGGGCGTACGGGGCTGGCACTACCTGCCCTTTGCTGGGAAGAGCATAGAGAAGGAACCGCCTTTTCAAGATAAGTTTAGTAAAAAGTTAGATTGTCCACGCCTTCCACACGAGATGATTTGTTGATTACATGAAATAAGGAAAAGGGTTATTTGACATTATTTATAGACGAATGATTTGTAATGTTTTGATTGATTGTTGATTGTTTTAAAGTATGTCACTTTTAAATTGATGACTCTTGTCTTCGTTTATTTATCGAGTGAATGGTTGAAGTGTTGCTTTGTATCTTTTCTACAATGGCGTTCGTACTTAACCCTTTGAAGAGTAGGTTTTGTGGAATTACCATGATTGGAATGTTCACATTGGATGTTCAGTGGAGAACATTCCACTAACATATTTGTGATCTCACACCTTACAGGGTTAAAGTAGAAGCTGGTCCTCGCGTTATGTCATTCTTCTCTCTGATTGGCTCCGAATTTAAAGGAACTTGCCTGCTGTCGGAATAAAGCCTCGATATTAAATTAATCCATAACAAGGTTGTGTAACAAGACGGGTTTTCTGAAAATACCGTCTCATGGAATGTGGTTGTTGTCAGGTATACTTAATGTCCAGTTATTTGTAATTTCGGATCATAATAACCTGACACTTACCCGTTTTATGTAACATTTTATTTTCATGAAAAGGTATGGTAAACCGTTTTTGATGGAGTCTTGATTTACGAAGTAAAAAGGAAATAAATACTAATTGGAATGTGGATAATTCTGGTGGTATGGAAAATGGCATTTAAAAAATGATGCACTGATTAGAGCTTTGCTTTTCTGCTGTGAGTTTAAATTATCATTCTTTGAATGTCAGACTTTTCCCTTTCTAAAACCTGCTATGCTTTCAAATACATGCAGAGCACATCTGAACGATGGAACTTCTTTAATGATGACCTTGATAAACCCATCTTTGAATAATTGCATCCCATTTTTTCTTCCCTTGTTCTCCCATTCTCATGGAAGAGGAATGCACTTCCTGGCAGCTGCACAGGCAGACTGCAGGGGCCTGATTGGCCAGTTGAATTTTCCTTGCATGACAAAGCAAGGTAAGCTCTGCTGACTGATTCCTTCCATCCCTGAGCAATGCCACAACAGTGTATGTTTTCATGCTGGTCACCTGGGCAAATCTGGCACTAGAGTGTGTATTGTACACTCACTGAGCACTTTATTAGGTAGAGCTGTACACCAGCTTGTTAATGCAAATATTTAATCAGCCTATCATGTGGCAGCAACTAAATGGATAAACCCATGCAGACATGGTCAAGAAGTTCAGCTGTTTTTCAGACCAAATGTCAGAATGGGGAAGAAATGTGATCTAAGTGACTTTGACCGTGGAATGATTGTTAGTGTCAGACAGGGTGGTTTGAGTATCTCAGAAACAGCTGATCTCCTGAGATTTCATTACATTACATTATTGGCATTTGGCAGACGCTCTTATCCAGAGCGACGTACAGTTGATTAGACTAAGCAGGAGACAATCCTCCCCTGGAGCAATGCAGGGTTAAGGGCCTTGCTCAAGGGCCCAACAGCTGTGCGGATGTTATTGTGGCTACACTGGGATTAGAACCACCGACCTTGTGTCTCCCAGTCATTTACCTTAACCACTACGCTACAGGCTGCCCCTGTACATGCACAATAGTATCTAGAGTTGGCAGAGAATGGTGAAAAACAAAAAATCCACTGAGCAGCAGTTCTGCAGGCAGAAACATGTCATTAATAAGAGAGGTCAGAGGTGAAGGGCCAGACTGGTCAAAGCTGACAGGAAGGTGACAGTAACGCAAATAACCACGTATTAGGGTGGGTTACATTACATTACATTAATGGCATTTGGCAGATGCTCTTATCCAGAGCAACGTACAACAAAGTGCATACCCATAACCAGGGATAAGTGAGCTGAAAGACCCTAGAGGGAAGTACAATTTCAACTGCTACCTGTTTTTTTTTAAACTAACAAATAAACAAACAAACAACAAAGCAAAATTGACCAAACTTAACTATCCAAACACTGCTTACCTAGCCAACTAAAAATACCGATAAATCACAAAGACAACAATTAAGGTTCACAGGGAGGTAGGGAGGGACGGGGAGAAGTGCTGCTTGAAGAGGTGCATCTTCAGTTTGCGCTTGAAGGTGGGGAGAGATTCTACAGTTCTGACCTCAACGGGGAGTTCGTTCCACCACCGTGGAGCCAGAACAGACAGTAGTCGTGAGAGTGAGGTGGAGGTTCGGAGAGGGGGAGGTGTCAAGGGGCATGTGGAGGCTGAATGAAGAGATCTGGCAGGGGTGTTGGGTCTGATGAGTTTTTGTAAGCTGGGGAAGACCCCTTAACTGCTTGGAAGGATAGCACCAATGTTTTGAATTTGATGCGAGCCATGACAGGCAGCCAGTGGAGGGAAGTAAGCAGGGGGGTGACGTGTGAGTATTTGGGAAGGTTGAAGAGGGTTGTAGCATAGTGTTTAAGGTACATGACTGGGTGGTTCGATCCCCGGTGTAGCCCGTTGGGCCCTTGAGCAAGGCCCTTAACCCTGCATTGCTCCAGGGGAGGATTGCCTCCTGCCCAGTCTAATCAATTATACGTCACTCTGGATAAGAGCTGCCAAATGCCATTAATGTAATGTAATGTAATGTATTACAACAGTGGTATGCAGAAGAGCATCCCTGGACACACAACGTGTCAAACCTCTAAGTAGATAGGCTACAGCAGCAGAAGACTTAGTAAGTCTAGAAAATAGGTCTAATAAATACCCAATGAAGTGCTCACTGAGTACTGGAACAAGGTAAATAATGGGAGTGCATTGTGTCAAAAAGACTGAAACCATGTGCATAAACACTCTCTCTGCTCACTCTTTCTTCTCCCTTTCTGTTTCTCTTCCCCTTTCTCAAACTCTGCTCTCATTTCTCACTCTCCTTTTTCTGTCCCTCTCTCTATCTGTCTTTCTCCCTCCTTCCCTCTTGTTTGATAGGCAGCTCTTGTGTTGCCCGGTGCAGCAGCTGACTTGATCAATCCCAGACCCTCTGACAAGGGCATCAGCCTCCAGATCTGTGTCTGTGTAAACCGTGCTTCCAATTACTGAGGCCTTTCAGTGCTGACTCACCCCCAGCACTACCTCTGAGGATGAGGGCAGAACACCAAATAAGTAGGGGCCCTTCATTTGTAATGGATATGTAATGCCTAAAGGAGTTTGTGTGTGTGTGCATGCCTGCCTGTGTGTGTGTGTGTGTGTGTGTGTGTGTGTGTGTTAAAATTAAATTGAAAACCAAAAGAAAAGTTTTAAAAAATGCTACAAAAAAAAATGCAGAAATGTCAGCCAGTGAAAAAATTGAACCCATCATTACTGGAATAGAGTAGCCCTTGTTAACCCCTGTGGTGGTATACATACATATAGTGGGCTCAAGAATTATTGGCACCCTTGATAAATATGCACAAAGAATACTGGAAACTAAAGAATAATACAGTTATTGCCACAAGTTATACTTTAATAATAGAGTATATATGTTTAGTAGTAAATATATTGAAATGAAAGGATATAGTTTTCCAATATGTTTGAACATAAAATATAGATCACATTCTTTTCTAAAATAAAAAAAAACACATTCTTAGAGGACAGATATAGGTCGTTATAAGAACATTCATATATAAGAATAATAGGGGTCCCAGCGTTGACCCTTGAAGAATTCTACATTCAATGAGCTTAAAATCAGAGAGGCAATCCTTCCATAATACACACTGTTTTCTATCAGATAAGTCATTTCTGAACCATCCATGTTATGCATAAAGTTATAACTTCTCTTACAGGATGCTGTGGTTAACTGTATCAAATGCTTTAGAAAGATTTATGAAACCTCTGACAGTTATTTAATCATTATCAAATGCTCTAGAGATATTTTCTATTAACTGAACTCAAGCCATGGAGGTAGACTGTTCATGGAAGATAGTGATACAGTGTTTTATATTTCTTTCAGATGACATATAGAGATGATACATACATACAACACTATGTTTCACTGCACAAATATGATCAAACTTACCATCCTTATCATCTGCCCACCTTGGTCCTGGGCTAGACTGAGGGTGCAGACAGGTTCTGAGATGTTCCCTTTCCCTCTGCTGTTCACCAGGGAGAATCGTGGACAGTTGCTGCTTCATCCTTCCCAGCATGCCGCACCTGATGTCTCCTGCTGCTTCTCGCTGTCAGGCTCCTCCATAAATTGGCTGTTAGCTGGGAGCTACAGGCACCTCTTCACTGGATAGAGAATACTTATTTTCCCACTGAGTTGTGTGTGTGTGTGTGCGTGTGTGTGTGTGTGTGTTGTATCTTCATTGCATAAGTGAATCTAATTTGTATGAGGGATGAAATAAAATGTTTAATTATTTAGTTGTTGGACCATAAGCCAAAAATGCTGAATTAAATGAGAATGGAATGGAATGCTTGTATACGAAGGTAATAAATTAAAAGATATCATATTTATCAAAAATAACCTGAGAACACCCTCATAAATAATCATAAACGGCACTGATATTACCCATGCCTGAAAGTGTGAGTGAATGCAGATTGCTTTGCAGTGAGTCATTATTAAATGAGAGTTTCATGTAGTAACTGTCGGTGTGAGGGGCAGGTGTGATTTTTCAAAAATTCTATAAAGGGAGTGACATTATATTTAAATATAAATCATTCAAAATAAATATTCTTGCTGTAATTTCAGCTCAGTCTTCCTCATTGCATTCCAGTTCATATTCTCTCTCATAACCTCGACTGTAAATCTCTTTTGGGTCAATTTCAGGATTCGATAGCTTAATAATACTCAATTCCACCATCACGAATGTGTTGCACCCACCTGGGTCATGCACGGCAGCCATTTTGTGCCAGAACTCTCACTACACAACAGCTAAGGTGAAAGGGAAATCACTATTTAAAAGCCAATTTCTGTAAACTGGGGAAGATTAAGTGGCAGTTTGAAGGTTGGGAATTAGTCTGGACCTCATTTTAACACCCCGTCCAAAACAAACAGCATGTCCTTCAGCACAGTGTCCCCATCATCGCACTGAGGAACTGTAGTTTATTTAACCAGAGGAAAGATTGCCCCCTACAGGCCCACCACCACCACTTCCAGCGGCAAATTATTTTTCCCAGGAGGTTTCCAGTTTAAGTACTATTTAAGCCCACACTTACTTAGAGTCAGCCACTTGCCAAAAGCAGGGTACATGGTGGTATGGCTGCAGGCACAGCTTATATCAATCCTACACACTGGATGAAGCACAGTGTGTACACAGGTCTCCTACAGCACATGGCTGTTACCCTTGCTCATCTACATAAAACCAGGAGTCAATCCAGGGTACCTGGAACAAATTTAAATGGTGCTCCTTGAGAACAGCCAACTGTAACCTATGCCACTTATGTTTTACAGAGGAAACGCCCAATGTGAAATTAATGAATCTCACAGGACAACATAAAGACATAAACTACAGTCCTTAATGTATACTTGCTGTCGTTTATTTTATTTTATTTTTTTTTACTTCAGAACCTGCTCATGTGACTTTGGGAAAGTATTTTTATGATGAATTGGACTTTTTTGTGAACAATATTTCACATGATATATTCTTAAAACGTCATACAATGTTTTAATATAATTTTATTAGAATGAAGGTTCATCATATTCAGTAGCTAGAATAAAGACCTCAAGTGCACTAGCTGTTTTCATTAAAAATCTAGAGCTTTAGGCTCACTATACTGTATATTATTAATACATAGGCATGTTTTTTTGTCACAGTAGTTCAGCAACTAGGTCACAAGTGACACGTGCTTTCAGAGCCCGCTGGATGCAGGTAATTGGCAGTGCCTGGCTGAGGTGTCTTTTTCAGATGCTGCCTGCCACATTGTTTTCAGATACCCACAACTTCCAAAGGTGTTCCTATCAGCAATGACCGAGTGCCTTTGGAGAGGTGGCTCCTGCTGCATCACCTGTAGTGAGCTGCGTATACCATAGCTGTTGCCTAGCGTGTGGCAGCAACTGCCACTTCCTGTCCTCCAACAACTGCCTCCTGGGACACAAACAGTATTCTAATACGGTGTAAAACCATAGGTGGAACATTGCCCGCCTGTCATAGCAAATTACTTTCACCACACTATCGCAGCACAGACATTTCTCTCCCAGCTAGCCACTGACTTTTCAAGGAACTTCAGTTGCGCTTCAATTCATTAGGTAAGAAAAGACCAATTCCATGTTTTGGAAACAAAAGCTAATTACTGTGAGAGACAGTTGCACTTCGTCTTGTGTGACTGGGGTCAGGGTTATGGATATTAATTCAGCTGTACATATTTTTGTCTTAAAAAAAATAAAAATAAAAATCATTGCAGTATACCAAAACTATTTCCACATATAAGCTTGGATAAATAATAAAATGTAAAGTTTTAAAAACATGAAATGTTGTTTCATTCATATACAAAACACAGACCCCTAAATTCAAGGAAAAAATCAGTGCTCAAATCTGAAAGTATACATAATCAATCCTATTTCAATATGATAGGCCTTTGCCAACCTTCATCATTGTGGACCACAATTTGCTTCAGCACTTGGTCCATGCAACATGTGAGTCACAGAAGAATCATTATAGACTAGATATGAAAAATCAAGTATGTAGAAGTGGCAGGAACCATAACTGCAATATGATTTTCTTTGCTGCAGTAAGTAAAGCAAGCAGCAATTTGCGGTCTGGGTGAGATCCAGGAGATAAATTATGTGGGGGTGTGATGCTGACATTTGTTTTATTTTAGAACAATTTTTCTATGTTTTCAAACATGCAGGAGACGACATTATACAGTACAGTGTGGTAAAAGGCCCATGGCTGCTCACAAAAGTATTGTTAACAGGGAACTAATCCAAAACAGGATACATAATGGTACATTTATCGACCAACATCTGATAAATTTGAATCCCTCAGAATAGCTGCATAATCTTCTGTTGCACAGAAATGATACTATTGTGAGACAGCAGTTACACATATGACTAATTAAGCTAATTTATTTTCTTCTTCTTTTTAATATCAGTGCTCTGAGAGCAATCATTAACCTCATGCATGAAAACATATGTAACATTTCTCAGGGTTTACATGGATTTCATACCATCCACAGTTAGAACCAAGGCTTGTTCTTTCCCTTCATCTGATTCCATGCAATGACTAGTGATTTCATTAGTCTGTTAGGCCCCCTGGTGGACATTTTCTTAACAAATCTCAGTATTTTCCTATGCTGCACAGTATTATAGACAACTATTTTAGGACTTTCTCACAAAAAATAATTATCCTACAACCACTGATGACATTGAGGAGAACAAGAGCACGAATGTAAGAAACAGGCCAAAGCAAAAACAGTCACCAAAGAACACAAAAATAAACAAGATGGAGTCCCTCTGGACGTCAGGCAACCTAAAGGCATACGGGGTGAATGTTTCTCAGATCCTACAGCAGTCTTTTCTTTGCCCAATACACAGTTTAACAAGAGGCAAGCGTCACCTGATCCGTGCAGCTGTTGCTGGGACACTTGAAGGATTGACCTTTCTCACCCCATGGGGGATTTATAGAACTGCAGAAGTGCCACCTGCTCCAAACCCCCCCTTACTCCCCCACCCCAATTGGATAGTATTTTCTCAGTTTTTCCATTTCATCACTGTAAATAAGTCTGCTATCTTTCCATCTCTTGCGCCCTCCCCACCAAAACAATAAATAAACTCTCCATGTTTGAAGCTGGCAGAAATAGCAGTATGTTTGGAGTGTTTTTCCCCCCAGTAATGCTGCCAACATGGAATGACAATGTATCCAGTGTATTCAAAATCCATTTCTCAGCTTGACAACACATTATGCAGAGTATTCAGGTGTTGGAACAAGTGCTTTTGAGTGTGAAATTGAGATAATAAAGAACTGTCATCTTGAGATATCTAAGAGAATTGTACTTGGGTCTGAGTTTGTTATTTTGAATGGAAAGAACTTAATTTTTGAAAAGCAGTTGGGTGCACATTTAATTCACTTCTATTTTGTGATTTCTTTTCAGAATTTAACACTGAACCAAGAACTTGAAAACCATGTTGATGTCTCGGACTTGGGTTGAAGACAGTGGTTAGAAAGACACAATATAGCATACATAGGGTCCCAGTATAATATACACATAGTGACCACTTAATTTGGTATTTTCTTTTTTTACTTACTGTATTGGTCTCCTGCTGCTGTAGCCCACCCACTTCAAGCTTTGATGTGCTGTGTGCTCAGAGAGGCTTGTCTGCATAACACTGTTGGTTATTTGAGTAACTGTTGCATTCTTGTTAGCTTGAACCAGTCTGGCAATTCTACTCTGACCTCTCTTGTTAAAAAGGCATTTTTGCCTGCAGAATAATGTGTTAATACAACACAGTGAAGTAGTCATCCTTTGTCAGTGTTTAAATAATTCCCCTTCCTGCATTAGGTGAGGGTAGGCTGCCTAAAGTACCCACTATTTTTTGTACAGGCTCCTCTTTATTTCTGCCAAAGAGGGGTTCCTATGAGAAGGCCATGTTACCAGATTTTTTACTGTGTGGAAAAATGATATATACACTTGCTCATTAGCCAATCGGAATCAAATATTTATCCAAGCCATACTATATATAACTTTACAAGAACTTTTACAAATTCATTTTTTCCCTATAATGTAACAATTACCTTACTGCTGCTGAGTGTAACATTACATTACATTACATTATAGGCATTTGGCAGACGCTCTTATCCAGAGCGACATACAGTTGATTAGACTAAGCAGGAGACAATCCTCCCCTGGACTAATGCAGGGTTAAGGGCCTTGCTCAAGGGCCCAACGGCTGTACGGATCTTATTGTGGCTACACCGGGATTAGAACCACCGACCTTGCGCGTGCGTCCCAGTCCTTTACCTTAACCACTACGCTACAGGCCGCCCTAACAATGGACCATCTGTAACTCAATGTTCTATGTACAGAATACATGCAGTAACATTGTACTCCCCCTAAATTGAGAAATTATATATTGTTGTGTTGCTTCAAGTGGGGCATACTTGTGCTCACTTCGGTTCAAATTCAATGTAAGCAAGCAACAGTTTGTTTCATAGTTGTAATTGCACAACAAGCTCTTATTTTGAAATGTAATCTCTTATTTTGAAATACATGTCCTTATTGGTCACAGGAAGTAACATCAGCTGGCCTCAAGAGAAATTATTTGAAGCCCGCATGTAGTTGGCTTTGAATTTTCCCCAATCATGTGACTGCAGCGAAAATAGCGTTACACATGGTTCGGCCTACTTGCGTGGGCAGACATGGCTGGAGGTGCAAAGAAGAAATCAACCGGTCAAGTGTCTCGCGTATGGGGGACTCTTCGTACATTATGGCAGGAGAAGCATTTGATTTTATTCAAAGCCGAATACACTTTCCTGGTGGCTGCAGTTCTTTGGTTCTTGGAAATCGGAATAAATATTTGGGTTATACGCAAGGTAGCATGTAAGTAACTACAGTTCAGTGAATCATGCCGACTTACTATGCTAGCTAGCTAAGTTAACGCTAATATGGTTTATAGCCGTTTCGTGTAACTTACTGCTTCTGTGGCCACGTAATCAGCTGTTTCGTTGGTTTGCCACCATGTTCTTTTAGCTAGGTCGTCAGCGATCCATGCTATCGTAATGTCAGCTAGCTTGCCATCTAGCTGCAAAGTACACTTTGTTGCTGATAGCTGTCAGCTAACGTTAATCACTGCATGTATTGGGTTGCTGGCTGGCTAACTAACGGTATCTCTGAATTTGTAAACCTGCACATTTATCATGCTGTCCATTCATAGTGACTATCTTTGCGTTTCTTAAAGGAAACTTCCCTGAACCATTCAATGCCTTAAATAATGTGTTTCTTGTACATTAATGTTTAGCAAGTTAGCTACGTAACTAGCGAACTAATCTTAAGTTTATTTTTATTTTTATATATATCCTCCACTAGATGGGTAGCTATAATACTTGGCTAGCTAGCTAATGGGCGAATGCTTAGTGACATCTGTGACTGACATGTGGCATCACCAATTATGGGTTGTAATATCCAGATACATTAAGCACTGGTGAAGTATTGCTTTGAATGAAGATGAAGATAAGATAACCCTAATGTGGTGCTAAGGCTGAGCTAATGCACCGTTTCATTTGTGTTCTGATTCCGTACAGACACGGAGATCGACTGGAAAGCTTACATGGACGAAGTGGAAGGTGTCATCAACGGCACCTATGACTACACCCAACTTAAAGGAGATACGGGGCCGCTGGTGTGAGTTTCAAAACCGTCACCACTGTGCTTTTCTGACCACCCGAGGGAATTGGAATAAATACGCACCTTGAGAACCACGGTGATATGCAAAGTACTATTGTTTTTATGTATTTGTGCCTGTGCAGGTACCCAGCTGGATTTGTGTACATCTTCACGGTGCTCTACTATGTCACTGATCACGGCGTGAATATTCGGATGGGGCAGTATCTCTTCGCCATGTTCTACCTGGTCAATCTTCTGCTTGTGTTCCGCATTTACCACCGTACTCAAAAGGCAAGACTAGTCATACATATTTGGTATATTTCACTGTGGTGGTTTAATGTGATCACAAGACTATTAATGAACAGTGGTGGTAAAATGAAACACTCAAAGGCTGATTCACAGACGATGTGGTAATATTATGAATCTTCTTAGCGCAAACACTAATGCTGATAATTTGCAGGAAACGTTATGCTCGACCTGTTAAGGGTCATATCACGTTTTGTGACTTAGAAAGGCAAAACCTTGCTTTGGACAGCCTTCAAGACTGATTCTGCAATGCCTAACAATGAGCACAGCGTTTGTTTGATGAGCTGCACCAAAAGTAGTGTTTCTTACTGATACCTTTCTCCCTGACGTGGCCTCCGCAGGTTCCCCCCTACGTGTTTTTCTTTGTTTGCTGTGCCTCTTACCGCATTCACTCCATCTTTGTCCTCCGACTCTTCAACGACCCCGTAGCCATGATGCTGCTTTTCGCTGCAGTGAACCTCTTCTTGGACGGTCGCTGGATGCTGGGTTGTGGGCTGTACAGGCAAGTGCCTTAACCTCTAGGAATTGTATATCTGCATACTAATGTCCATTTAGTTCTTGTTGTTAACTTGTTAACTGATGCTATCAGGAACTCTCTGAATGTCATCTGCTCAATATACTAACTCAAAAATATCCTGCATACCTTCCTCTCAACGGACAAAGCTGTGTGTGCAAGGTGGACCTTGGTAAACAGTTTGTGGAGGAAAATATGTGATTTGGCCCCCCAATAAGTTATCTGTTTTGGAGCATAATATGTTCTCTGAAGTAATTTCCTGAAATGCTTTCACCCAATAGGCAGAAATTGTCAACAGTCCAACAAATTGCTTACAGTTACGAAGCACATATTTACTCAAATTTTCATAACAAACATCTTCATTTTCACGTATGTACACTTTAGCCAGTTCCTTGAAAACTGCTTGTTATATTTTGGAGTGTTTGCAAGGTTTCCTGATATCTAAGTTGTTAATGTCCATGATGCGATTCTCTGTCATGGCTTTGTCTCAGTCCATTGGCTGACAGAGACTTGTGTCCCTCTGTCATATTTGATGTCCGTCCTCTTCTCTTGTGGACAGTTTAGCAGTGTCTGTGAAGATGAATGTGCTCCTCTTCGCCCCCGGACTCCTCTTCATCCTGCTCTGGGAGTTTGGCCTCCTGAAGACCCTGCCCAAGCTCTGCCTGTGTGCGGCCATACAGGTGAGCTCTCCACGTCGCCCCGGTGACACTGGCACCCGTTCGTCCAATCAACAAATGGCCAGTGCGTGAGCCCTCCGCCCCTCTCCTCCTGTGCATCATAGGTGCTGCTAGCCCTGCCGTTCCTGCTGGAGAACCCTGTGGGCTACCTCAGCCGGGCCTTTGACTTGGGCCGGCAGTTCCTCTTCCAGTGGACCGTGAACTGGCGCTTCCTGCCTGAAGAGGTGTTCCTCAGCCGCCATTTTCACCTCGCCCTGTTGGGGGCGCACCTGCTCACCCTGCTGCTTTTCACATTCCGCCGCTGGAAGAGGTAACGGACCGACACGTCGCCCGCCGAATGTTCGGCTAGGCGCGGCTGCAGGTCTCCAGTTTTTAACCGTACTCCTCTCAGACTTATAGGGTGAATGTGTGTGTTTGTCTGGTACCACTGGCATTGGAAGTAGCCCATGATATCGGTCCGAGCTTTGGGCTCTATCCCTGAGTTTTTTTAATTTTTTTATTCGTAGTGTCTCGCTAAAAAGCTAAAAGCTCTGTTAATTTATGGAAGGTGAGCTGCAAATTTGTACACGTTAAAGCAGGTTAGTTAATGAACTGAAAGTGAACATGTAAGTCACAGCATTAAGGTTAGATGCTTTCAATAGTAAGATACTTTCATAGTGGTTTGATCATTGCAAATTAATTTTTGTAAGTAAATGGGGAGCTAATTGTTTGGCCTTTGTTGTTTGTGATATTTGAATGTGCGAGCATATGCTGTTGATGTAATTCCAGGCCTGGAGAGAGTATAATGGCACTGCTGAAGGATCCAGCTGACAGAGAGCAGCCCTCACCAAAACTGAGTGCTAATCATATCCTTCTTTCTCTGTCTGTCATGTACCGTTCAATTACATGTACCGTTGTTGGAGGGAAAAAACACAATAGTAGCCTGTCTTATATCCAATCTTTATCTAATTAAAGCCCAACATACAGAAATATTTTTGTTAACAAAAACTTTAGAGACAAAAACAATTCATGGATAGTGACATAAATTTGTGGTCTGTAGTGGATAAGGTACATGACTGGGACCCGCAAGGTTGGTGTTTCGATCCCCGGTGTAGCCACAATATAAGATCCGCACAGCCGTTGGGCCCTTAACCCTGCATTGCTCCAGGGGGGGGGATTGTCTCCTGCTCAGTCTATAAACTGTACATCGCTCTGGATAAGAGCGTCTGCCAAATGCCATTAATGTAATGTAATGTAATGTAATGTAATGTAATGGTCTATCCTGTGCCCAGCCATTTCACCACAGCCTTTGTGACATCGGTCTGTTGCCCTCCCCCTTCACCTCATTTCTCCTTAATGACCAATCACAGATGACTTTGGTCCTGTTTACCTCCAACTTCATCGGCATGTGTTTCAGCCGCTCGCTGCACTACCAGTTCTACGTGTGGTACTTCCACACCTTGCCCTACCTGCTGTGGAGTGGCGGGGTGAAGAAGCTGGCGCACTTACTGAGGTGAGAACAGCACTGCTCCATGTGGGTGCTGCCGTTGTGTCATTTTTCACTGAAAGATAGTACGGGTGAAGGTGGAAGTGGGGGTGCGTGAAAACCTCTTTGTGTCGCTACTTCTGGTGTTGGTATACATGTCTGCTTTGTTACAGTTCCATGCAGACGATATTGAAAAACTTTGACACTTTGTAAGTGACATGTTGCATATTTGCTACTTTTGTAAGAAATACATGTTTGACCAATGCTGTAAGGGTCCTAGGGGTGAGACCATGTACTCCAGTAAACGTGTGCTTTCTGAAAAAAAAAAATCGCCATAGTAATGGGTCAGAGCATCTATAGCCTTCTATATGTATTCTGCTAATCCCCTAGCAAGCCTCCCCAGTCCATAATTGCTCCTACCATGCAGAATTAATGATCTGTAAGTGACCTGTTTGCTGAGCCAAATAAGTTAGCCCATCCTTATATTGTGCATACCATTGAACCTGCATAGTAGTTGTTATAGTACAAATTAAGTTGCTGCCCATTTTCTATCCGAGATACAAAGCATTCTTTTTAGCGGTGCTAAAAGAGTCTTCTTTCTCCACAGGGTCCTCATCTTGGGGCTCATCGAGCTGTCTTGGAACACGTACCCCTCCACCGTCTACAGCTCCGTTGCCCTGCACGTCTGCCACTTCATCATACTGGCCTCCCTCTGGCTGTCTTCCCCCATGCCTAGCCACCAGGGCGGCGACGGAGAGTCTCAGGAAAAGCCCAAACGGCTGTGACCAAACTTCAGCACACGGCGAGGACGCTCGCCCGTCACCACCCTGCCGTCAGTCATCTTCCACTGTGGGTGTGGGCTCGAAGAGCAGGGGGCAATATCAGTCTTAAATGCCAGCAGCCCTACCCTTTTCCACCTAGGCGTGGCCCCGTCCCTTTGTTCCCTCCACCCACTACTCAGGAGGCAGAAATATCTGCAGGTTTGAGGACTGGCAGCTAAAATAACTTTTGTTTTTGTTTTTTTTCTCCCCTTTTCATTTCGTCTTACCTCCCTTCTATGGTAAAATTTGTGGTTGAGCAGAGAGGAAAGTGAAAGTCGGAAGTGCTTTGAACATCACTGTTTCGCACAGAAGGTTTTCATTCTTGATTTTATGTATTTAGTATTGACTAAAGTTGGTCACAATGAAAAGGTTGCACTGGCCACTTTGGGAGAGGTCCCATTGGGTTTTGTGTGGCATTCAGGCATAACAAACAAGACTCATGCTATCATGATATTGTACTTATCCTGCCTACGTGTTCTAACCTGATGAAGAATGACCTATACTTCCATGGTGAAGAGTCAAAGCCGACTTGTAGCTTTAAACGCTGCCATCTCTGCTTGTTACATTTCAGTCATGGAGAAAGTAAAACCTGAAAGTATGCAAAAAGAAACAAGGTATTCGCTGGACGGAGAGAAACAAGCATTCCGGAAACGGTGTTTGTGGTTTTGTAAAATGTTCTGACAGAATCTGCAGGGCTCCGGTATTGACAATCGCAAGAAAAATATGAAGAGCATTTTATTTTTCTACCACTGTGATTTTCTTTCATTGTCATGTACCAGTGTTAGATTTACACTGAGACCCTTTTGGCTAGAGCCTACTGGGCAGTGTTCAGTGGTAATGAATTGGAATTAATAAATGCTATTTTCAGGATAGAGCTTTTCTTGTGTGGGATATAGTGTGGGGGTAATCATGGCTTTGGAATACTTGCTGAATGGATAATTTGCATGAATTCTTTTTGTGGAATATTTGACAGTAAATAGAAAGTGACAAAAATGATTCAAAGCATCCCTTTATTACATACTCAGGAGGACTAAAACAAACTTCAATTACATTTCAAATTGAACAGCAAATTATTGCCTCTGACATTAGTAGTTCGGTAATTATTCACCTCTTGAAGTTGACCATTGAAAGTACAGTTGTGTAAGTCAGTTTTCAGTTACTCCCGCCTTCCCAACACGCACGCACGCACGCATACACACACACACAAACTCTTCAGTTCTATGTTCCTAAAAAAGCAGTTTAACTTGCACTGTGAATGTGTAATGAAGATGTGGGGAATGCTCTGAAATATAAAACTACTGTGGGATCAGGTTGATGGATTTTAATAAGGATCTGAACAATGTACCCATTGTGTGTCAAAAGTGTCAAAAGATTCACCTCCACTTGTTTAACAGCTGTAGTGTAAAAAATATTTTATGCCTTCATGTCCTTTAAAGGTGAACCTTGGGATATGATATCACACACGTGCAAATGGAGCAAAGATTGTACAGTGGGCAACTGAACGAGTCACCATTCAAGTGTGAATCTTCTACTCTCCTTTGCTTCCAGCAAACCTGGCTCTGATTGGGTGATGGCAAACTTCAACAAAAGAAAATTGATATGTTTCATATAAAATAGATGGTTCTATATCTTGTAGTAACTCCTGGAAGATAATGCAGATATTATTCAGGGGAGATATTGTTAGTGTCTTCAACTGAAGAGGTATAATAAACATTTTCATTCCTGTTTTGAAAGCTAGCTTACTATAGTTCCATTTACTATAACTTGCAAAGATAACTAGCAAATTAATAAATGAATTCAATTTATTGCACTTGTTTTGCTTCTACATCATATCATAGGCTCCATTAATACACTCCAGAGATTTAACTGAAGTAGAATAAAATAAAAAAAGGTCTTGAGCGGGGATGTCAAACTCAATTCCCAGGGGGCCACAGTGTCTTTCAACCCGCTGACAAGTCAATTAGCCAATCAATAACTTGAATGAACCGCAGGTGCTGAGAACAACCAGAAAACCAGACACTGCGGCCCTCCAGGACTGGAGTTTGACATCTGTGGTCTAGAGGTTGAGGTTTCAAGGCACATGACTGTTTCTTCTCCACCATAACTGGTTGTCACTACCAACATCGGTGCATAACTCCCTCTTCCCCACACACAATTTCAAGTGGATTCTTATTGCCCACGATTCATTGTCAAGGCTTGGGAGGTGATGGTGACAGAGTAGCAGGGCGAAGGGGGTAGTGGTCACATATTATTGGGGTTGTAGCAGAGCAAGTTGAGCTTGATGTTCTCGTCCCAGTGACGCAGCAGCAGGAACAGCTGCCGCGCCGCCCCCTTCAGGCCGGCCAAGTCCACGCCCTCAGGCAGCGTCTGCCCGCGGAGCCAGAAGTCGGCCTTGGCGGCCACCAGCTCCCACTCCACGAAGAAGGCGGCGCAGCGATGCTCCAGCCAGGCCAGAGCCACGGCCGTGGCCCAGGTAGAGCCCTCCAGGTCCCGCAGGGCCAGCCGTTCCCCCGCCAGGTCCGGGGGCTCCACGGGAGACCCCTCGCACACGTCCGTCTCCGAACCCCGCCCGCTGTCCGCCTGCCCCGGGCCCCCGCCCGGCTCTGGGGTGGTGTCCTCCGGGCTCGGGACATCCGCGGGCGGAGGGACGGAGTCGTGCTGAGAGTGGCGTGGCCTGGGGACCCTGTGTTTGGAGGGCGGGGCGCCTGACTTGGTGTCCTGGTTGCAGGCGGAGAAGGGCTTGGTGGGGGCGGGGTTCGGGTTGGTGGGGCTCTGCGGGGATCCGCAGTGGAAGGGAGGACTCTGGCTGCTGCGGTGGATGGTGTAGGGAGAGGCCCTCTTCAGCCTCTCCTGGGGGATCTGCAGGCATTCCGAGTACAGCTCCGTCAGGAGGAAGGCTCCGGAGGCCAGCTGCAGACGCACCTGTCGTAGGGAGGAGGAAGGAAAAGAATCCGCATGAAACGGTAGGCCTACCATCCTGCCTAGAAGAAGTCTGCTGCACTTGAATGACTTTCATGGATTTGGCCCAAGTATGATACGCTTTTCCCCCAAAATCTTGGTCAGATGTGATGTGAGCGGTGTAGAGCAGTAGTTGTCAGCCAGCAGCGGTGTTGAGTTTGCGTGTGGAAACTAGGCCCTGGTCCGTGTGCTGTTCTCACCAGCTGCATGTAGTCAGTGCTGTCGCAGTCAGAGGGTTTCTCCGCCTCGGCTGACAGGCAGTGTGGCTTCAGTGGCACCTGCTTCCCTGTAGAGCTGGAGGCTCGGAGCTTACCCAGACTGAACCTGCAACACGGACAGGGACTCGGGTGTACTCTCAAACAGACCAACTTCAATACTCCATTTTACACTGACAGATTAGGTTAGGATTAGGTTTGAGTTTCAACTAATGTTATCTTTTGACTTGTTACGTTATTTGAATTCCCACACAGTCAAGACAAAGGGTTTACAGTTGTGCCTTTTGCCTAGGTTAGCCCTCTGACTTTCACTTCTTTGGCAGTCGTGTGATATCATCAGTGGTGTTCAGCTAAGCCTCTCCAGTTCTCACCTAGAGCCAAAGAAGGTCTCCACTGACCGGCTCTCCATAGACCGCTGGGACTTCGCAGATGGGCTGACGGGGTACCAGCTGCCCCCTGTACCTGCAAACATTTACACAGGTGTCATGTTTTATAATGCATTCACTTTATCTTTCAGCACATGTACGCCAAATCAGATCATTGGGAAAGTTGGGAAAGTTAGGATACTCACTGCTGTCCCAGGAAGTCAGGCTACAGGGAGAGGCTGGGGTGTCCTCCCGGTCTGCAAAACCAAGACAAGACATTACTATTTCTGGAAGAACGGAATCAGCAGCAGTGATGCTGGAAAGTTCTATGTTAGAAAATAATTACTAAAGGCTCTGACTGAATGAAACTGAGATTAACCATTTTGTCTAATGAGGACAACACAGGTGTCATTGCTGAAGCCAAATTAAACGTTACTGGGAGGTTACCGTCAACACAGGTGTCTGCTGCCGGTGTGGTTATTACAATGCTTGACAAGTGGCTGTGTTGGGTGTTCGAGATAAGCAATTTGATGATTTTGTTGTCAGCTATAACGTTTATGATCAATCGTATATGTTCTTATCCCTTGGAATTCCAAATGACTACTGTCTGTTTGGGATACCTTCAGCCTGCTTTGGCTCATATATGAAGAAAGAAGTGTCTATTAGGACCTTAACATAAGATGTTCAGTGAAAGAGAGAGAGGAAAAAAAAAGGTACAGCTATTTTTACTTCAGTCCCTGTTCCAGATTTAGATAGGGACTGGGTTTTACTCAGTGCAGTTATCCAGCTAACTCCGTAATCCTGCTTTGTGGAAGAGGGCCCCGGACTACTGAGCTGGGTAACTGCCTAATAAAACCTGGAGCAGCTCCTTTGACTTGTATTTTACTTCAGAATTGGGAGCATTCCGATTTTCACGGAATCCAACTAACTCATTCATCATCCTGAGTACAATTAGGATAAATAATGCAACATGAATATGTGTTTATTTGGGGATTCCTGTTTTACCTGTTGATGCGAAGGTGTCCTCAAACTCCTCAGAGTCCCGACTGGATGGCCTACGCCCCAGTCCTGTGGAGTACGCCCTCTGTCTGCGGCTCCCAGAGTGAGAGCTCCGTCTGGTGCTGAAGCGCACCCCTGCCAAACGAAGGCGGCCATGCTCGGTTACCATGGGGACAAGGGCTAATACAGGCTTGCTGATTGTTTTAACCCTTCGAAGCCGAAAGACGCCATTTACGTCAAAAGCACTCCCTTTAACCTCTAATGTTTATTATACCTCTTCAGTTGAAGTCACTAACTATATCTCCCCTGAATAATGTCTGCATTATCTTCCAGGGTATACTACAAGATATAGATCCATCTATTTTATATAAAATATATCAATTTTTTTGTTAAAATAGCTAACTAAAAAATTAAAAACTAAAAATAACAAAAAAACAACAACTGAAATATCAATAAAATAAAATAAAATAAATACAGCATAACATACGCAAATATATACAGTATAAGACTAAGACTATTACACCTATTATTTTCATAACCAATAAATACAGCATAACATACGCAAATATATACAGTATAAGACTAAGACTATTACACCTATTATTTTCATAACCAACTCTAACTCTCAAGTGGTGGAGTTAGTGTTAGTGTACAATTGTGTATCTTTAAGCAGGCAGGGCCACAACCGTAGCAATCACACCAATGATAATATAACCAATTAGATACTAACTACTATTCACAATTGTGCCCCTAATCCTTTTATGGCAGAGCACAGTCATCTTTGCTATTGCGGCAGGTGCTTTTTATCTTGGAGCCCCAGGCCCTGATAGCTGGTAGTGCTTAATAATGTCATACCTGTATTTTGCACTTCCACAGACCCCGAAAGACCCTCTTTGGTGTTGCCATCAACCGCAGCGAAGGCTGTGTACATGCAGATTGTGTTGCAGCCCTTACTGGTCTGGATGGCTTTCATGCGGTACCTCTTTGCTGGCCCTGCCAGGAAAACACAGTAAGAGGAGCTTGTTTTTCTGCTGCTGACCCACCCCACATCCACGGGCATGATATCTTTTAAAATCGATAACTGCCTGGGAGTAGTGTGAGGCATTGCATCACTGCTCCTGCTCAAGTCACATTTCCTGAGGACTGGCACCGAGGGTGGCACTTAAAGAAAGAGTTTGGTTCCACCTTATGCCAAACTATAATAAAGTTAAGCAGTCTTAACTTCTACTCAGACCTCAACCTCTGCCGAGAAACTACAATACCCAGGATTCCCTGAGTACCAGCCCACCAAGATCAGTTTGAAGACAGAACGCTCACCGTGCTCAATGTCGGCCTCCTTCTCCGCCATGTTCTCGAAGTCCCGGATGACAGAGCGGGCGGTGAGGTGGTGCACTATCTCTTCCCAGCCTTCTGGCCCCGGGGCGGGCCCCTCGGGGGTCCAGAGGGGGGACAGATCCACAGTCACCTCCCAGGACACAGGCTTCCCGGACAGCAGCCCGTGGATGACAGAGCGGCACAGGGCGGGGGGCGACTGGGGCTCCTCGGGGGGGGCAGCGGAGAACAGGTACTCTGGATCAGTGAAACTGTCCCAGTCCAGAGGGGAGGCAGGGAACAGCAGGCCACCTGGGTTACAGGAGGGGAGAGAGGTGACTGTATGTTGCTGAATGGCACTCATTCATCTATAATTTGGAATTGCAGGCTCATAGATGGTAATCTGTATATCGTATTAGGGGCTATGCATAGTCTGTCTGGGTGTTCTTAATGAGAATGGTAACAGAGAACAGAGAAAGGCTGAGGGGTGAGATATATAGTGCTGGGATGGAAGTTGTAGTTTAATGCAGTTGGAATTATTTGAAATATAGGATTTAAGGTGCTGGATTTGAGGTTTCATTAGGGTAAAAGGTGCCGTGGAGTGTAAAGTGTAAACATTTAGGTAGTTTTGTATTTGGGGGTATTTGAGGTGTAGCAATTGAGGTGTTAAATAGGAGCAGGAAAGAATGGTTTGGTTTATTTCTGTTTCACACCAACTTCTGCTCTTAGTTTATTTAGCCCAGTCTTTTACAGGATCTGACATTGTAGCTACATTTGTTGACAAACTAATGAAAGACAGCTGAATATACTTGTGTCCTTGAATAAAATGTTTCACTGTGGTCTAACCTATGAGTTAACCAACATGCATACAGTTAATTTATCTAGGACAACTGGTCGAAACAAAAACCAGCATACAGAAGCCTCCAGAAATTAAATTACCCACCCTTTCTTAATCAATAAAAGGCGTATACTGTATTTTGAAGTGTAAAGTGCAAGGGTATGGCAGGCTTGGTTTTTCGGGGTGCGGTATTTGGGATGTAGCATTTGAGGAGTCCGTTGATTAAAGCTGCATGTTGGAGTGTAACCTGAGCAGTGAGTGTATGCCAGGCTTGGTTTTTGGTGGTGAGGTCTTTGGGATGCAGCGTTTGAGGAGTCCGTTGATTAAAGCTGCATTGTGGAGTGCAACCTGAGCAGAGAGTGTGTACGGGCAGTTTGGTGAGGAGGTCATGGGGCTCACTGGAGTCGGTGAGGCTCCGTCGAGAGAGGGCCACCATGGGGGTGGGCTGAGCCTCCCCGTCGCTCTCCTCCAGCCGGCCACCCACGGCCTGGTCGAAGGACACCTTCTCCAGGGCCCGCCGCAGACGGTGCATGTCCAGCTCGCCCTGCGGCGAGGAGAAGCTGCGGCTGGCCATGGCCGAACGGGCCAGGGCCTTCTGTCTGCGCCGAGACTCCTCCGCACTCAGCACCCTGCCCGCCTGCATCACACCCGGAGACAAGCCCACACAGACACCGTGTATCTACCTTAAAGCTTAAGAAGAATATCGGTGTGTTTAACAGTACATACTGAATACCTTAAAAACATTCAAACAAAACAGTGACAGACAAACTAATGACACGAAAGTAGATTCACCCTATTTTGGCTTAATGCAGGTGCTGTGTGGAAAATCTCTGTCTCAGCATTTATTGGTGAGCATGTACTGTACGTCAGCTTCCCTTTGGTCACGTTAAGGATGCAACAGGTAAGATTTTTGTGTTAAAACATTGTTACAAGACCATTGTAAATCCCTTCCTATAATTGAAAAAGGCTCACTGACATGTTGACTCACCCTCTGCCTGTGTTTATAGTCCTTAAATTCGGGTTTTAAAATGTACAGTTGATGGCCTGACACTCTGTACCAAAACATTGTATAACCGTACAATAATTCAAGCTCATTGGTTGAAAATTCTCTCATTTCTAGAGAAATTGCTACAGCCAATGGCATTTCAACGTCAGCGTGTTAACAGAGAAGGGGGAGGGATAAACAGTGTTGTGGTTTGAAGGTGTTTATTGCTGCTATTCCTCTCTTGACCATTAGAAGTCCGAAATTACCTATTGTACCTTTCACTGAGTTTAACTGGGACGGAATGAAGTTGCTGATACACTGAATGGCCTCCACTTATTTTTTTTGCTGTATCCAAACTGGCACTAACACGCAGGCACTGGTTACAGTAATTGCTGCCATAAATGTCGCCTCTTATCAGTTTCCACCAGTCGTCGGTTACCTTTCCTGACTCTGTTTCAGTGCTCTCCGAGGACTGCGGGTGTTGCCACGGCGACTCCCAGCGCGATAGCCGGCCTTGCTCGGGCGGGGCCATCCTCTCCAGGCCCTGGGGCAGGGAGACGGTGTCCAGCAGGGGGGGCTGTGGACACTCGGAGCCGGAAGACCCCTGGGTCAGGCCCCTCTCGCTGCTGAGCGAGCATCGCGTCAGAACGTACTGCTCCTGCACATACGAGTCCCTCTGGATCCTCTTCCGCACGTCGCTCGACGGCTCCACGTCGCCCCCTGCAGACACTGCGCACACGCCCGTCAGCAATCGCACTTCCTCTGTGGATGACTTTTAATGCTATTTCCAGTTGTACATTGCATTACATTACATTATTGGCATTTGGCAGACGCTCTTATCCAGAGCGACGTGCAGTTGATTAGACTAAGCAGGAGACAATCCTCCCCTGGAGCAATGCAGGGTTAAGGGCCTTGCTCAAGGGCCCAACGGCTGTGCGGATCTTATTGTGGCTACACCGGGGATCGAACCACCGACCTTGCGGGTCCCAGTCATTTACCTTAACCACTACGCTACAGGCCTCCCTTGTACTTGACTCGAACACACAACTTTCTGCTAACAAGCCCAGTTCCCTAAGCAACCAATGCCACTGTGTTTTCCAGACACACTGACGAATAGGCCTCACCGTTGCCAGGGCTGGTATCTGTGGGCCTGGCGCATGAAAACTCGGAGGAGATCTCGCGGGATATCTCCCGAACAGCCTCCTCCACGTTGTCCTGCTCCAAAGGGGCCAGCAGGGGTTCGAGGGGGTCGGCCGTGAAGGGGACGCAGAGCTCGTCCTGAGAATGGCCGAATACGGAGCCCATTGAGCCCCGGGACTGGCCCTTGTAGACGCGGCTCTTTGCCTGTGCAAAGTGGGGAGAGGAATATACACTCACACCAGATTCATTCCAGTCTCACCCTGAAGGCATTTGTGTTTATTTACCAATTGGTGCCATATAATGTAATACACAGTAATACACTGAGGTACTGTGGCTTTAATGACAATTATGCAGTGTCTTAGGTCTGCCACTTGGAGAAATCTGTGCAGAGCAGAGCTGGCTCAAAGTGGTAATTGCTTATCTGGCTGCATTGTGTCTCTGACTGCACTCAGTTTGGTAAAGCTCCTTTTGCAATGATATTTGGTGCCTTTATTGGATATTTGACATTGTACATTGTATTTCACCATCAATTCGAGAGTTATACCAATTAAGTATCAGCTGGTCTTTCAAGATCAGAAGTGGAACTGGAAAACAATCAGTGACTAAATACCCACAGAACAAATGCCCCACACAACACTTATTCTCATGAGCTTGGACTTCTTAATCTGATTACTTCCTTAAACTGAAGTACTGCTATAGACAGGTTTAAAGAAGTCATTTGTGTTCTACTGGGGGTGGGTTGGGGTTTCAGGTGGTGAAGAGACAGAACACTGATAAAATACATTTGAAGGCAATCGAGGTGAAGTTGTAAAATGTGTTTGAACTGTTATTTTTCTGGGAGACCTATGACTGCATTCCATCAGCGTGGCTAATTGCTTCGCACTTACCTCATTCTTCTTACTTCTGAAAGGAGACACATCATAGATGGTGCAGTAGCCAATCAGGCAGTTTCCAGGATACAATGGAGGGATTTCATTGGGTGAGAGGAGGGCCTCCAAGCTATCCGGGACATACCAGTCAATACGTACATCTGTGAGTACGGGTTCAAAGGCCTTCTTCAAGGATTTTATCAACTGCAGGAAAGTAAAATTACATTTTGAAGATGAAAATAGATAAAGACAACAAGTTAAACAGTAAATACATTATAAGTTTGAAGATATTTTAAGTAGTTTTAAAGGTACAATAGGTAATTTTGGACTTCTAATGGTCAAGAGCGGAATTGCAGAAACAAATACACTCAAACCACAGCACTGTTTATCCCTCCCCCTTCACTGTAAACGCGCAGACGTTGAAACGCCCTTGGCTGTGGCAATTAGAACCATTTATCAACCAATGAATTATTGCACAGCTATACAATGTTTTGGCCTTCAACTGCATATTTTGAAACCCAAATTTAAGGACTATAAACACAGTCAACATGTCAGTGAGCCTTTTTAAATGATAGGAAGGGATTTACAATGGTCTTGTAACAATGTTTTAACACAGAAATCTTACCTATTGTACCTTTAAAGGTTCTTTTTTTTCCCCAACAGAGGTCAAAGTCACATCATCCTCACCTTGGGCTGCAACCTTGATTCCTCATTAAGGAACTCTGTGATACCTCCTGTAATTTTGGCAACCCCTTGCAGCAGCCTTCTACAGGCTAGTGGGCCCAGGCCCACTCCAAAACACCTGCCAATCAAAAAAGATTTAAAGTACATAACAAATGGATTATGAAAAAACAAAAAAATGTATTGGCCTCAGAAACCACATAATATAGAATTGTTCTGAACATTTTGGTTTGTCACATGAGCACGTTACATCAATCTACCCTGTGCAGAATCTGGACAACAACAACATCGCAATGTTATGACAAAGTGGGGACTTCACTGTTTGCAGTAAATGAAAACTCAAAAGCAACAGATGTCCTGGAAGGTGAGCTGGCCTAGCTCTCCCTGGAATGATGAGAGGACTGTGAGGAAAGAGGATCATGGGAATCCCACTGCCCAGGTGAGACACTAACCCACATACAGTACTGCAGTGCTACTTGCATAATAACTCAGTAACAAACCTTTGAGGAAACAATCCCAGAAGTCCAGATGTAAACAGGACCCCACTTGAGCTTCACACTCACACTATATTACTTCACATTATTCTCTGATCAGTTTCTCTTGCTAACTGGACATGTTTATTCACCAAGGTCTTTTAAACCTTGTAATTTGAAGGATTAATATTCTTCATGTGGCAGAACCTATAAAAGCTTAAATACGCCATGAGTTATTGGGCCATTTCGTGAATTAAATGTCCAAGATACAACCTCCAGACCCCTCTTTAAATGCAACAATGACAAGATTTAGGCAACCCAGGCACAAATCCAACCATTATATGTATATATTTAATTGCACCAAACATAGGTTCTCGGTAACCAAGAAAAGCTCTACCACAAGGAGGGATTCAGGAGTTTCCTCAGGCACCTGTTTGTGCGCGGAATACAGATGTACGGAAAGAAATGGAATTAGCCTGAGTGATTTTTCCACAATGCCCAGGGGAGCGGTAGAGCAAAGAGAGGTGCGGCAGCCCCGTCGGCAAAGTGGAGCACTTAGCGTGATTACTGGGAATGACCTAACGTTACGCTGCGCTCCGACCCTCCATCTCCCCTCCCTCCTTCCCTGTCACCGTACCCCGCTGAAGATGTGCTGTAATTAGTGCTCTAGTCATTTGGACAAAGTTTGGGGAGGGACAAACTACAAAGTGCCTTGTAGCGTTTTCTCCCTTTGCTCATCTCCCCCTTGCTTTGGAACTAAACTGATGCATGATTCCTACCGCCAGCCCCTGTACAACCTACAGGGCGCAGGCCCTGTCTGCAGAATTACAATGAACAGTTCTGTTCTGGTTACAAATTGACAGGAACAGTGCCAGGGCTAACCGATAGCAGGCTGTTCAGATTCAGAGAAGTACCATGAAATGAAAACCTTTAAAACTGCATAAATTGCTTCAGAATTTCTGATGGCAAATCCAGGTTGTTTCTACAGATTGTGATTCTGTCCTCTGCAATCACTATTCGGTCCTTTGCAATCATTATCTCATCACAATAAATACACATAAATATATATACTGTATATCACTATTTTTCACTGCTTCAGTATATCACTGAGCCTAACCCATTCTAGTCATCGCTTTGTATGAACTTACAAGAAAAGTATGAACTTGCCAAGTTTACTGCAGTTCAGAGTGGTGGGAGATCAATGTGCGTATCAATGTGCAATGTAACAGAATGCAAATTCGCAAGGCTTGCATGGCAGTTACTTCTGCTGGCTGCAGCCTTTCTCTTTTCCCATTGTCAAGCTGTGTTAAATGCCTTAGGATGTGCTGGCCCCTGCCGTCTTTACCTGCCCGAGCAGGCATTCCTCCGCACAAGCTCGAGCACTCTGCCAACATTGCTGACCGTGCCATCTGTGATGATGAACACCTGGCGGGGACTGCTACGTTGCACAGGCTGCTGGTACACCCAGGAGAGGGCGCCCAGGAGATTGGTACCCCCCATGTCGGCCCTCATCTTCTGGACATACTCGTAGGCCAGCACCAGATTTTCCTGGAGAAAACAAATACGTGAAAATACAGAAAACAAGTTAAACAGATAAAGTTATAGCTGGTCACAAAACCACAGTAGCTACAGTATGAAATTATACATGTTGCAATACATGCAATATTCCAATAATAAAATGCATCTGACCCAGTTCATGCTGTGTAGAAACCTGACAGTTCAAACAAAGATGCAGACTTTGTGACAAGGATGGGGGTACTTGAAAGGACCCGGATGACAGGAGTGATGGACAAAAGGAATATTCCCTGTTGTAACTGCTTGCAATTGATGCTGCCTGTTGTTATTAATGTTGTTAATCTTAGCTGTTTTAATACAAATCCAAGTAGGTTTAAAGGGAAGAACTTTATAGTAAACTATTCTTGTATCTCCTAAACATAACCCAACTTCCCAAGCATACAGTTTTTTTTATTGTGCACAGATTAGATGGTGATTACTTCATGTCATGAATGTGGAGTCAAATCACCATATGGCCATCTTTATTAAAAACCATTTGTCCCACCTGGCCCTTGCACTGACTAAACCTGATACTCTGCTGTCAAGGCAACCTCAGAGGGGTGACCTGGACATTGTTATCCAAGAGGGAGCAAACAAGGTAATTCACTCAAATAAATAACAGCTCTGTTCAAGGTAAAGTCATCTCTAAGTGCATCGTGATGTTTTGGTGTCATTTATTTTCTGGAGACATTTTAAGGCCTCTTTGTCCTCCTGAGCTGTCAGATTAGACAGGTACATGATTGTGAGGTTGTGATTCCAGTGTGTGAGAGCCAGAACTGTGTTCTCAACGCAAGGCTTCTTCTAAATTTAACTGCCAGGAAGGCATCCTCAGTCACGCTGAAATTTACACCTTTTTCTGACTTCAAATTAAATTGACAATGAGCTGAGGTAATGCATACAGAGGGAGGATGCACACCACAAAGATACAACAAGGTGCTGGCTAACAGTTAGCGATCATAAAAAGAGAAATATATTTGCATACTGTATTATGCTCTAATTTATTGGAAAAACCAATGTTTTGACAAGATAGCATCTTCTTCAGGGTCTGTATGATTTTTGGATGAATCTGAATACCCTGTGAGAAAAGCTGTGGATCGTAATGATACAGTATATCATTGTAATTACTTATACTACAGTTGTATGTAATGAAATACATTATAAACCACTGTGAGGATATAGTTACACTGGTACTGACATCGGTGCAGAGTTTGCTGGTGGTGAACAGGGTCTTTGTGGTGGAGCCAAACCCCACGATGTTGAGCAGCGTCCCAGGGGGCAGACTCTTGAGGGCCACCACCATACCTTCCTGTAAGGTACAGGAGAATGGGGATGCTATGAGTGCAGCACTGTAGAAACAGGTAGAATGTACAATAGGTCTTCACACTAAAATAATGGGTATGATACATGAAAATGCATAATCAGAAATTTTGTTGAGAGAGATATGTCATTCTTTACGGTGGTGGGACTGCATGTACTTCTATTCAGCATGCCATATTGGATGAGTTGACTGGACCCGCCTCACATGCACGTCAAAACTTTTTCACCCTAATCTGGCAATTATATTTCTATTTCTACCCTAGTGTAGATTCGAAGGGGCACCTTGATCTTGTCAATGTTGCCGCCACTCATGCTCCCACTGCGGTCGATGAGGAAGACCATCTCCCTGGTGGCCCGGTGCAGCTCGACCGGTTCGCTGAGCAGGTCTGGGCAGAAGTTCAGCATCAGAACCGGGTTACACAGAATGTCCTTGTGAAACCGCTTCCTCACAAACTCCAGCTGAAGGAAAAATGCAGTTCTTACAAACAAGGACACTTTGTATCTGACACAGTGTAAGCCTGAGCTAATATTCTAAAATTTGAAAAGGAAATATAAAAAATAACTAATAATGAGCAGGACTTTTGACTCAGGACAGGAATGATTTCCTGGGTGATACATGTGTTTTTTTGTGGTTGGAGAAAGTTTGTGAAAAATCAGCGAAACACCGTCTAGGCATTCAGGTGAAAAGTCAAAGTATTCTAGCAGACTAGGACCTGGCAATTCCAAATCAGGGTAAAACCAAAGCAACATTTGGGTTATCACCAGTCTTCTAGATGTCTACTGTAGTTGCTTTTGCTCATTGAATAATTTGACCCCGAAAAGGATGGAGCAGTAGTAACTAATGGGTAGAAGGAAACCTTTAGAGAAATCCTTTGATTGGGTATGCAGAATTAATGGTGGCTCAAGGTGTGAGGTTTCAAAGGCTGCAGAGACCAGAGACAACCATGGTCATCCATTACATTACATTACAAAGCATTTAGCAGACACTCTTATCCAGAGAGATGTACAACAAGGTGCAGATCGAACACAGGAACAAGTGTGAAGAGGACCCTAGAGGACAGTACGGTCCTAGCATGACCATACAGATACAATTGGAACCCTTGAAGAATACATCAACTTAAACAAGCATACCACGGTTGGCAGGTAGAATATTTAGCATCCATGTTTAGCACCATTGCATCAGTGCATCCTTTGCATCCCTTCACCTTCTTTTCACTGTCTGATTCCTTCTTGGAACAGCGGATGAAATCGCGCCGGGCACTGATCTGCTGCTCATACTCCTGGAAGGTGAGTCGCCCTCTCTCCAGGATGATGAGAGGACTGTGGGGTTCTGCAAGAAAGAGGATCATCCCACTGCATGTCTCTCTGTGGTAACTCATGGCAAAGCCCTAGTCAGCAGTTCTCTCGATGCCAGTTGTAACCAACACTGTTCCTGGAGCTCTGCCATCCTGTAGGTTCTAGCTCTAATGCTAACAAAGCAAACCTAATTCAGCAGCTTGCGGTCTTGTTGAGCTGCTAATTAGTGGAGTCAGTTGCATCGAATTCAACAGAGTTGGTTAGAATTTTCTAGAATGCTTCTCCCACTGTGGCCCCCATGTTCAAATGCAGAACTCAAGACCTCTTGGCCTTTTAAGTGGACACTCTGTCCCTTTAGCATGTGGAGGTCCTGGTTTGTATCTCTTCCCCCAGCCCCTAGATGCTCTAGTGTGTAATTCCTTCCTCTCTGGTTCCCATATAAATAGCAGTGGTTCCCAAACTACTCCTTGAGTACCCCCAGCTGCTCCACATATTTGATGTGTTCCACCTCAAGGACACCTGATACAACTCCAGTAAGTAAGACCGTAGCCCTTGCTGTGCTTGAGATGGGACACACAAAATACCTGGACTGGCTAGGGGCACCACTGCCTCAGGACCTCACCACTTAGGTGCAGGATGATCTCCAGGTGCCGGTCACAGGGGTGCTCCTCGGCGAGGGTGATGTAGGTGGCAGAGGCGCACTGGGCACTGGGGTCCGCATCTGCACGCAGAGCATGGGTGGGGCTCTCCAGACCTTCAGAGACAGGGGACAGACAGCCAACTGCCAAAAATGTCCGTAACTGAAAAAGGTGGCATCACAACACCAAATGAGGCATTGACTGTATGATGAAATTTAAATGCATGTATTGTCCAAAGACTCTTTTTGGTGTTTTTCTGAGGTCATCTCCGCTGCTTAAATACAAACAAAATATTTATCTTCTCCAGAGGGAAGTGCATTTGCTCCCCTGGTGAATAAACAAGGCTTTCCCTCCTGGCAGATGAGAATAACTGAGTGTCCCCTCCCCCACTCCTTTCCCCAGGAGTACATTCACTGTGGGGTGATTGAACGTCCTAATTAACCACCCTCTTAATCTTGACTGATACGTTCTGGCCCTGCTCCAGGTCCAAACAGGACCACTCCCTCTCCCCCTCCATCCTCGTCTCAAGCCCTGTTGCTGTCGGGTCCTCCGGCCAGTAGGTTGACATATTTCATAAAGGGAGTGGATGTCGAAGTCAATTGAGTCTGTCAGTAAATCAGCTTCGGAGACTGGCTCCAGCCATTAGTGCCTGGCCCTCCCTCCTCCTGACTCTCGCAGACAGCTCTGTTCCTCCAGCCAGACCCAGTGCTCCATAAAGGGAGCTCCTGATCAGGTGCACTGTGAGGCAATGGCACGGGGTGTACTGTACGTTTATATGAGGGGCTCTGTTGTGCAGGCATACGAACCAGAAGCAGAATTAGCAGGGTGTGCTGAGTACCCAAACATAGAGACTAACATAGGCCAAATTAATGAAAAACACTGTTTAATGAGTGTTGACACAAGTAACATTGTAAATTGTTTATGAGGAAAAAATAAATATAGAGTCAATATATTTTCTCATCAGAGTTATTTATTTAAATGTTTTTTCATTGTATTTGTAAAATGGATTTGCTTTTCCTTTGCGTAGTTCTAAGCAAGGCACTCTATTTCCCATCATGCCTCACACCTATATGTAGGACAGGCTAGCTCCGCCCCTGATATTAACCCTACCTGCAAGTAGACATGCCCCCCTCACCAGCAGCTGAAAGTTGAGCTCGTAAAGCATGTGAGTGACAGCTGGACTGGTGAAGATCCCATGGGCACAGTACTGGGGTGGGCTCATCATTCTCTCCTGTTTGACCCCTGAGGTGCCCCCAAAACAACTGGTCGGGCTAGAATGGGGGATGGGAAGGTGCAAAGAAACAAAATAAATTAGAATTGGATTCAAAAATAGTTTTATCTCTTTAAACATTGCATGAACCTCCTATACATCCAATTAATAAATTAGTAACAAATCACAGAATATCACAGGTTTGATACAAAGGTGTTACATACCTCTGTCCATCCCACCTCACCCCGAGCTCGCTCTTGTTTGGAACCATCCTGCCTCTCACTATGGGGGTAAGCACTGAAGGGTAGACCAGGTGGATTGCTCCATTCTCCAGCGTAGGGAGCTCCAGAGTGGTGCCTATGATAATGGTAACTACCTCCATTGGCCCGATGACACCAGTACCAACAATGAAAGTGGTCCTCTCCAGGTCTTCATCCAGAATGAGATGCCCTGAAACACAACACCTTCCCGTCAGAAGCTCAATGTTCTTTTACATGCAGGTGACCTTCATTTGGATTTGATAAGAGAATAAGAGAGAATATTTCATTGTTATTAAAGTACTATTATATTTGAAATATAGAAGCAACTGATTCATTCAAAATAAAACAGAAAATAATAGATATAATTTCCACTTTACTCCAAGGGAGGTACTTTATATTTAAACTGTCATATAGTATCCCTTTGAGAAAACTTTGGAGGACCTTGAATTTGCATACCACAGGACAATTCTAAATAAAATAAAGGAACATTAATAATATTAATTCATTCATTCATTCATTATCCTTACCCGCTTATCCTGATCAGGGTTGCAGTGGGGCTGGAGCCTATCCCAGTATACATTGGGCGAAAGGCAGGAATACACCCTGGACAGGTCGCCAGTCCATCGCAGGGCACACACACCATTCACTCACACACTCACACACTCATACCTACGGGCAATTTAGACTCTCCAATCAGCCTAACCTGCATGTCTTTGGACTGTGGGAGGAAACCGGAGTACCCGGAGGAAACCCCCGCAAACACAGGGAGAACATGCAAACTCCACACAGAAAGGCCCCGGCCGACGGGGATTCGAACCCAGGACCTCCTTGCTGTGAGGCGGCAGTGCTACCCACTGCACCATCCGTGCCGCCGACACATTAATAATATGTACATTTTAAATATACAGTATATCATAATAATTAATTAATTATTAATATAATAAGAAACAATAATAGCCTATATAAAATCTAATATGAAATTAATATGAATCCACCAACAAGCACCGTAAAATAATTCAAAAATAGCAGCCTCCCTGACAACAAAAACATCAACCTACAATATCTACTGCAGACTTACGTATTCCAGCCATTTTTCAGCATTAGACTGCTCCCACATTGTGCTGCTGTGTAATTTAATCAGTGGAAGCCTCATTAGAAATGCCAGTATTACACAGACATTCAGCAATCTGAGATAGGGAAAGGATTAATATGTCTCCCTCTGTCTCTCTCTCTCTCTGAATACATTTTTCATGCTATTTTTCTAGGAGTATCCACAACAGAGTAATGGGTAATGTAGCTATACCAAAATCAGTATTTTGGCAAGCCTGCGGTGATTGTAGTCCACCTGCAAAATGGCATTGACATTTGTTTTGAAACGGTGGAGATATCCCAGTTCATAAATTGCTATTTTGAGTGCATTGAGTGAGCTCAGTTTAATACAGAGGAGCCCCACAGAGCTGCCATCTTTCCTACCCTCTCGTGTGGGTGCTCTATAAGCCCAATTACTCCGTCCTTGTGCCGTCTCACCGTTAGTGCACTGCATGTCCATTTTGGAGCTCCCGCAGCAGCCCCAGTCCTTGCTGTTGGAGCACTGCATGTCGAGACCGGAGCTGCCGCAGCAGTCCAGACAACAGTCCTCCATCTTACCCCGGCTCTGGATCTGCACACTGACCACTCTGCCTGCAACCACTGCCTCAAACCCCACCACCACCTCTTTCTCCCCCAGAGGGTATACGAACACGCCTGGAGGAAAGAACGGGAGGGAATAGGACACATCAGAACCACGCACGCACCGCACACACGCACAGCACACACGCACCGCACACACGCAGCACATGCACTGTAGCAAATGGAAACCGCTGTTCCCTTTGAGAAAATAGTGAGGAAAGAAGAATACACTAAAATTATTTCGGAAGGTGTTGTGTTTCGATCTACTGTATTGGTATTGTCTGCCATATGGAACTTGGGAGACTGGTGTCTTTTCAGGTGTCCAATTTTTAGGGACTTGCTTCAGCACCAACTAGAACAAATATATTATATGAACAAAAACAAGGTGAGGAAACAGACTTAAGTACCTTCCACGGGCTCTGAGTCAGTGTTGGCATAGGTGAGGTGGGAGGTGATTCCCAGGGAGCAGCCGTTGGAGCAGGACTTGACACAGGAGCTCTTGAGCAGCAGGGGGGCCCATGTGGAGCGGTTCCGCAGGCCCGGCATAGTCTCTGCTCATCAGAGACGGGGGACCCTGGGAGCTCTTGGTGGAGCAGGTACTTCAGAACTGTGGCAGTGAGCTGAAACAAGAGGACAGGGAAACAGTGTGAAGAGACCTCAGTTCATGGCCCTGTTTGGTGAATGCATGAGAGCTCCCTGCTGTAAAATCCAGCTATGCCAGGTTGAGGCCAACTGTTCTCCATTTTCTCCTCTCTCCTCAGCACACCTCCCCCACCATCTCAGTCCTCGCTCACTGCTGATGACTTTGCGGTATTTTTTGACTGGAAGGTTGCAGATATCCGCAGCACCTTCGCGACAACCACCACTTCTATGCCTGCCTCCCTTTCTGTGTCTGCCCCCTGTTTCTCCTCTTTCTGTCCCCTTACAGATGCTGATGTGTCTCACCTCCTGCTCTCCCACCGCCCTACTACTTGTGCCCTGGACCCCATCCCCTCAAACCTCTTTCAGGCAATCACGCCTGACATCCTCCCGTTTGTCACCTCCCTTGTTAACTCCTCTCTGTCCTCTGGCTGCTTTCCCTCATCATTCAAGAGGGCCTACATCACCCCGCTCCTAAAGAAACCTACTCTAGACCCCTCCTGCATTCAAAACTACCGTCCGGTATCTCTCCTTCCTTTTCTATCCAAATCCATTGAACGAGCTGCCTCCAACCAACTCTCTTCCTTCCTCTCACAGAATAACCTGCTGGACTCCCACCAGTCCGGCTTCAGACCTGGCCACTCGACGAAGACTGCCCTCCTCTCTGTCAATGAGTCCCTTCAGGCTGCACAAGCAACCTCTCTCTCCTCTGTCCTGATCCTCCTTGATCTCTCTGCGGCGTTCGACACGGTCAACCACTCCATCCTCTTGGCCTCCCTGGCATCTACAGGGATCTGTGGCACAGCCTTAGAGTGGATCAAATCTTATCTCTCTGGCCGGTTCTCCCAGGTGTCCTGGGCTGGAGGGGTGTCAACCCCTCGCCCCCTTGTTACAGGAGTTCCCCAGGGCTCAGTCCTCGGACCCCTCCTCTTCTCCATCTACACAAGATCCCTTGGCCCTGTTATCTCTGCTCATGGCATCTCCTATCATTGTTATGCCGATGACACCAAACTCTTTCTCTCATTCCCCCCATCAGACACACAGGTCTCTACCCGTATCTCTGCCTGCCTGAGAGACATCCAGAGCTGGATGGGCAACCACCATCTAAAGCTCAACCCAGGTAAAACAGAGGTCATCTTCATCCCTGCTTTAACCTCTCCCTTCTCTGATTTCTCCATCTCACTAGGGGATACCACAGTGACCTCATCCCCTAGTGCAAGAAACCTTGGAGTGGTGATGGACAACAGGCTATCCTTCTCTGAGAACATCGCTACGGTGACCCGGGTGTGCAGGTTCTTCCTGTACAACATCCGGAGAATCCGATCCTTTCTCACCACCTACTCCACTCAGCTCCTTGTTCAAGCAATGGTTCTGTCCCTCCTGGACTATTGCAATTCTCTGCTGGCTGGCCTTCCAGCATCTGCCATCAGACCCTTACAACTGATCAAGAATGCTGCAGCCCATCTGGTATTCAATGTTCCCAGACATTCACATGTCACCCCCCTGCTCCGCAACCTCCACTGGCTGCCTGTTATGGCTCGCATCAAATTTAAAACTTTGGTGCTCGCATACCAGGCAGTTAAACGATCAGCCCCTGTATATATTCAATCCCTTATCAAGACTTATACACCAGCAAGACCCCTCCGTTCTGCCACTTCGTGTCGTCTGGCGCCTCCTCCTCGCTACACCTGCACCTCACGCTCAAGACTGCTGTCCGTCCTGGTCCCACGGTGGTGGAATGACCTCCCGGTGGATGTCAGAATGGCAGAGTCTCTGACCTCCTTCAAGCGCAGACTGAAGACCCATCTCTTCAGGCTACACCTTTCCCTCCCAAACTCACCACCATGATTAGCCTTAGCCTGTAATGGCACTTATGTATAGATTGTATAGATATTGTTACTTGTATAGGTATTGTTATTTTTTGTAATTGTGGTATGCTAGTCGGAAAGTTGATTGTACTCTTAAAAGGTTCTGATTTTCTGCATGTTTACACTAGGACTCGGAACTATACTGTCCTCTCAGGTCCTCTTTGCACTTGTTCTTGTGTTTAATTTTCACTTTGTTGTACGTCGCTCTGGATAAGAGTGTCTGCTAAATGCCATGTAATGTAATGTAATGTAATGAGGCTGGTCAAGCTGGTCATAAGCTGGTCTAGCTGGGTATGAGCTGGTCAACCAGCCTGGCCAAGTTGGTCATAAAGGTGGTCTAGCTGGGTTTGAGCTGGTCTACCAGCAACCAGCTGTTTCTTATCATAGCTTGAGTTGGTCTAAACTGATCGACTAGCGAAACGATGTTGAGCTTGGAGCTTGTCTGAACTGGTCAACCAGATTCAAAACCTCTCATCTACTGTAACTATTTAATTCAAGGCATGTCAAGACCTCGTGCAGTAATGCACAGGATTTGGATTCCCATCCTGAAACTGTGCTTGTATAATTAGGAGTCAAACAGTGAGCATCATTAATTTTAACTTTTTTTTTTACATTGAAGCTTAAACAGTATAGGGTACAGGCTACAAAAATAATTTCTTAACAATATTTTTCTTAATAATTATTATAAAAAATAATCATTACTTAATTTCTTGAAAATAATGTATATGGTTCTTCTCAATCAAAACAAATTCCCTTAATGTGAAAACTTAATAAAATGTATTGTACTTGAGAAAAATCACATATTGAAAAGGTTTCTGTTTTGATACTGACTTTTGTGAATGGCATGGCTGATGAGTTTTGTCAATGATACCCATGTCTGAAGTTTGCACCCCTCTAAGGACTTTCTGCTCTTGACTACATGTCTAAGATAACCTCTCTCACACCGATAAATGATTAAGTTTCTATGATTTGTTAACCCCATATTCTGTTTACTCTCCTCAGTGATGTTTTCAAAGCCAACCATCCTCCTTTCCCAATAAAGAAAGACAAGAGAAGTGTTCATATTTGTTCCCCTATGGCCGTGATATTTATCCCCTTCTGACAACATCTCAGGCCGGTTGCCAGGCTAGTCCCCGTCTCTGGCTGCGTGGCAACCATCAGAAGCAGCAGGCAGATGCATTAGCACACGGCTAAATCATTAACAGCTCAGTCAACATTCCAGGAGCACCAAGCTCACCATCAAAGCCCATGCTAATGCAAAACCAAATACCCAGCACTCTCCGGGGACAGACACAGCAGGGAAATGTTCAGTTGATTTCATGGCACAATTGAAGAAAATGCCAGCAAAACCTACTTTACTGATGAAAATGTGTGTGTGAGTGTGTGTGTGTGTGTATGAATATTTGTTTTTTGTTTATTACTTGTGTTTCCAGCCTTCTGTCACTGAACTCACAGAACCACAGTGTTAGGTGAAAAGAACTATGACAGAACTAGGACATTGAAACAGTGTTCATCATTTTACCATTTATATAACAGCAATCGTTAAGAAATTAGATGGTTTTGTAGATTTGGCCACAGCTCAGTGAACGGACAATTGTGGTAGCAGTCGTTAGATGTTTGCTCTTACCCAGGTAATAACTTTTTACATTTATTCTTAACAGTAAATCAACAACTTACATCTGTCCACACAAGCTTGATCAACAGCCATTAGGTGGGAATAATGCAAGTTCTAATACATAAAAATACAGGTGTGAGGTAGACAGATGTGAAATTTATACAGATCTTTTTTTTTCACATTGACAAGACTTTAGAGGTGAATCTTAAGAATAGGCAAGGAAGGCAACTGTCTAGGGCCCCAAGAACTGGAGGGCCCCTGAGGGCTGAATTTGAGCAGTTTGGGGAAATATGATGACAGTGGAAGTAGGTCAGAAGGGCCCCTGAGATTTTCCCCCAGTCTCTATAATCACCTCTGAAAAACTTTCTTAGGTTTCTAAAATTCCAGTATAAATATGGTTGATTCGGAGCAATTCAGAGAGATCGTGCCATGTCATCTAAATGTTTAACAAAACTTGCTAAAATTGTTATGCAGCATTGTTATTTAGTAGATAAATCACTTTTAGAAACCCATTTGTATGCATTGCACAGAGCCTACATACAGCCCAACAGAGTTTCAGGAGGAAAAAAGCAAAGAACAAATACTACCGTCTGAGTGGTATTTCCTTTGAGATGCTTTCTGTCAAAAATGTGTGCTTAGAATTTTGGAACTTATTTTTGAGCCGTTTTACATATTGCAGGTTTGACCCATATTGGTTAAGATTAAACACCTGCTAACCATGAAAATCAATGGACTCACACCACTGGATGCAAGTACATGGAAACATTGGTGAGACGAGCAGTAGTGAAATGCTTGGACTCTGGCCCTCAGGTTTATGACCTTTATGCGCATGGAAACCTGCTTTCTCAAATGGGTGGCACAGAATGCATAAAATGTAAAACCACAAAGGTTACTTGGCCGCAGTGAATAATTAAAAGGATACTCTTCTGGCTTGCTGTTGTGAGTCAGTGTTCGTTTGGAATAAACAAACAGGTCAACGGGGTACGCAGAGTGGCTTGGGTCGCACCTGTTTTTGCACATTCAGGTCTGCGGTAATCAGATGCAGTGTGCGATTTGCTGTGATCGGGAGGACGCGGCAGGCTTTGCGCCCACATCGCCACCCACGACCTTCCTGCTCTCCCACCCCCAGACCAATGAGCGGGCAACGAGGATGTCTGTGAGGCTCAGCATGGAGCCAGCCACCAGTAACTATCGCTGTCTAACACTTCTCAGGGCAGTGAACACACAGCAAAACATTCAATGTGTTAGACTGCAATTAAGTGAATTTCTGCCTCACAGAGCGCATCTTATCCCTTTTGGCCTTACATAAACCGTTTCTTTAACTGTTTATTTATTGAACATTTAAGTGTTCAAATTTGCCTGCAAACGTCCACTTCACCCCTCCAAAACCTTTTCCAGCAACACTAACTGACATGCCTAAAAGACATGACATTTTGTTATCTTTGTTATGTTAAAACATTATCTTACATTTTTCAAATGAATGACATGCCTTGCCTTATCTTCTCGGCCTATAAATAGTTACTTGTCAGGCAATGACAGTAAAACAGAAGAGCCAGAAACTACACCAGGGCTCTAAGAAAGCTTTATGTCATTATGAAACAAGTAATTACAACTGTCAGTGCTATATAGACATGATTAGTGTTAAGTCAAAACAGAAACAGTCTATTGAGAGAATCAATGTTCATTTTTCAACTGAGGATTTGGAGGCAAATACTTGATGTTTAAATATAGGGATATATCTTTGTTTATTTACTTGAATCGCCCTCGTGAGATGCATTCCTGTTCTGTGTAATTCTAGATGGAGATCTGAGCTATACATATTCTTCACTCAGTTACTCACCAGGTTGGATCAATAAATGATTCACACAAGGATGAAACCATAGCTTTGAAATTTGAAAAGCATAGGATACAGGACAGGTTGTTTTTGTAATTTCTCAGAACACACAATAAAAGCATGTCTCCATTCAGCTCTGCTAGGTTGACTGCACCGCAATCACACTTAATCTATCAAAGGGCAATTTTGGAAACGATTCCATCAAGAAATACAAAGATAGGGGTTGGCACAAGAAGCAGAATTAAAGCCACAAGTGCCCACATTTCCAGATACTTAACCGGCATCTGATAAAATAAGTCAGTATAGTCATAGATTTATTTGCACTAAAATAAGTGTATAAATAATATTCATATATTTACAAATAAAAACACAATTTCATGGCAATTTAAGTGATGGCATAAGAAACATTAGCATAAATATATATAGCAAAACTGGATATGTATTTTAGATATAATAGCTAAGGAGATGCTAGATAGAGGAAGCTGTAGCCTATACAGTAGCTAAGCATGATCCCTGTCCAATGCCCTCTCCCAAGTTTTATAAAGCTGTGCTATCCTGTAAAACTTAATAACAACGAATAAACCGTTTATGACGCGTGTAGATTACACTTACTTGCAGTTTGTATATGCTGTTCAGGAGAGCTGCAGTCGGGAACAGGAGTTTCCGATCTTCCGCTTCCAGCTCAGTCGGGTCTTGGTAATTGCTCCAGGATGCCTGGTATCAACAGCGCCTGATCTCGATTTCGTAGGGCATTTCACTCACGTGCGCTCTCGGAGAGCGCGCGCGCTGTTGCGCGTCTGGAAATCTCTGTTACAGACTTGATTTGCAGACACTGCATAGGCTACACACGAGTCACACCCGTATGATCGTGCTGTAAGTCGTATTATTTTCTGTATTTATGCATTCATGATGTAACGCGTCGAGATATGTTCGCGAAATTTGGGGAAATTAAATGGTAACGAATATGATCGTTATCATGGCTATTTAAACATACACGTTCATATAAACAATAATCTCTTCAAACATCAAGGCATTCATGCAAATGCTCGTTGAATGTGACTCGTATTATATTGTAGCATCATTTGTAATGCTTACGGGTATTAAAGCAGCTGTATAAATGATCATTTCTGAGTCATTCATTCTGTGCAAGGTGGTCAATGCTGTTTCATTGATTCAGCTGCAGTTATGGGCGGGCGGGCGCACGCAAGGATTTTGGTCTTTATCCAACTTTTGGATATAGTATTGCTTACTTTAAATAGAGAACGGCGTTTAAGCTTAGTGTTTTTTCCAAGAGAAGACGAATAAAGGTTTGGAAGTGGAAGTAGGCTACCTAGTACCAGTCCGACCCACTATGAGGAGAGTCTATATGAGGCGGGCCGTTCTTTGTCAAGGTAATTGACTCTGACTGCTAGTTAGAATGTTCTGGTAATGACCCTGACAGCCGATGTCTGTTCAACATGGTTCCCCCCACCAGGTTGCAGGCTACAGCTTTGTTTGGTACAAAAGAAGCACATGAAACCTGCGTGTGATGATGTAGCGAGTATCATCGTCCGCGAAAATGATGGTTCAACCATTCAAAGTTCCAATTTGAATAAACAAAAACAATTAAATAAATAAATACTTAAATAACGTTTCTGGCTTATGACCACTGCAAGTTCAAAGTGTAGGGTTGGCTATGTAGGTTTTTAGACATTTTTAAGATGCTTTCCATTTTGCAGATTGTAAAGAGTTTTTGTTGTTAAATGTTCTTTTGCAGTCTAGGCACAATAACTTTCACTCCAAAAAACTCCTGTAAAAGCCTATGTGATTTTTGCAATAGTAATCCTCATCCCCTAAAAAAGTGTAAAATTGTTTACAATAAATTGTGGGACTGACACGATAGGCCTGCGATCTTTGACGTATTCCCCACTTGCTCGCAAATCTTTTTGTTTCCCGAACCTGTTAGAGGTGAACGTGTAAACAGCTCGTGAGAGCGAGAGATTAAGAAAGAACGTAGTGTTCAGTGAAATAGGTCCTTTTTTGTTTCGTGTGACAGGCATATCGAGGCGTAAGCTTCTGCAGAGACAACTAATCCCTGGCTCGACGTGACAGCGCTGACCAGCGTTAATTTGATCTTGAGCATCCCGTGGCCTTTAATGAATTTTAATAGCTAGGGACGTCTTGAGAAACCATGGGAACCAGCCGATCGGCAGGTAAGAAAAATAAATGTATTATTAGGACTAAACCTCCTGCACGGTACACCAGTCAACTTGGTTTTAAATAATGTCCTTGTTGACGGCTTACACACGTAGGCTACTGCACAACTTCATCGTTTGCCGTAGTTGGAATGATGACCGACTTGAAAACAAATATTCTGGAGACATACAGTGTAGACCCTTGTTTTTAAAGGGTGTCGTCAATTTACTGTCAACGCGGACTTAGGGTATTTAAATCTTATTTGATTGTTGTAGCCGAAGTCTAACGTACATGCAAAATAATCAATTGGTAACCTATGGTGTAGTAGACCGATCATTTGAAAGCATTAATGGCAAAAAACGAATTTTTGAATGTCATTTAAATCTTTTGGACACTGATGAATCCAGTCAACCAAACATCCCCCCAAAATCTACCTGTGCAGGGTTTTATATTAACTTGTCTTTAGCTCCACCTAGAGACAATTCCAGATACTCAAGAAAATGGAGGCTGAGATATCAATTTTATTACGTTTTATAGCAAATAATCTGTATGAGCAGACACTAAAAAATAAATTACATCTCATAGAAAGTCATAATGAGCTCAATATATTATCAAAATGTACAAAAATATATTTGCCGAGAGGTATTGCGATATACAGGTATGATTTGATACACGATACACTGATTATGACATTTATAGCCCTGTCACATAAAAAAAAACGTATTCAGAATTATTACTTGAGGAGAAAAGCACAGCAGTGTTTTGTTATGACTCCAAAGTTTCTTTGGGTGGGTTCTCTTCCTTCCTCTGTCTGATAGATGGTAGAACACGGTATCTGTTCAGTGTGGAAGGAGCGGGAGGAACGAGGGTTGGGCTTTGGTTTGGCGGGGATGGAAAACGCAGCTTTGGCTGTTTGCTGTCCCTGACTTGTTGCACGAACTGCCAATCGCGTGGAGGTAGTGATTCAGTACCAGTGGACGTTTGGAGCCTGAACTCGTGACTTCTTCCACTGCTGCTCCCAGACGTCAGAGCTGGCTGGATGAACGGGGGTTCTACAACACTCGCCTGTTGACTGGGTATGTTTTCCAGCCATTCTTCTTGACTCGGAGCTTGCACTGAATTTCGTCTCCGCCCTTTGGCTGATTTTGGCCGAAGCATAAGTGCGCTATTCCCAGGGTCCTCCTGACCAGGGGTGGCGCTGTTAATCTGGTTTCTCCTTGAATGCTTGCGGTCCATTAAAATCTCTGTGGCGGTTTAAAAAGAGAGGAATGTTCTCAAAAAGTTCAGATGAGGTTTTCACAATATCTATGTTGGCTGAGGCAAGGTTCTGAAATCTGCTTGTGTCAGATTATTTTAATCAGATAGTTTATGTGTTGCATAAGTTGTTTAAAAGAATATTGAAACATTTTCTCATAATTTAACAGGAACACAATACATATTTATTTTATTTAAAGATAAATGCAGCCCATTTCAGCTTTGAGGGTATTGATAAAGAGAGGGAAAAAATGCAAAGACAATATTCAAACACCATGTTGATCACACAGTGAATACAATATTGCTAGGATTTATAATGATTATTCAAATATTTGCATTTCAAGCTTGATTTATTCTGAAATTAAACTGCTATTGCCAGCATGTTATGTTTATGGAGATTTTACGAGCAAAGTATATGTTTGGCCAAGCTAATTATGTGTTTGTGGCATTTGCTAGGATAGTAGCCAGGATGCATTACCTTTATGGTGGAAGTACTTACCTTTTCAGTATGTATCTGTATTTAATTGGTACCACTAAACAGACCGTGAATTGGCAGATTATAATAATATTATGGGATATAATCATGTTATATGTTTATATGTCCCATAAAATGACTCATATGTATTGATGGTCTGTTTACTGTGTGTATATATACAGTATACAAGTTCAGAAATGCCAATGTGCGTGCGTATCTTCTATCCATGTGCCATTTTAAAATTTACTGTCCATTATTTGTAACAAAAACTAGTTCCTGAAATTCCAATACCTGTCTCATCCCTGGGACATCACATGGAGTGGGCACTCAAAAGTAAGAAATAAAGGAAAATTGGGTCAAGCGTTCTTTAAAAACCGAAATAGCCATCGATTGTTCAGTTCTTTACTATAGACATTAATCGGATAATTATTTATCTTACCTTTCTGGATATTTTCCTTCTTATTCAGATGTCATTGACAGCTCTTTCTGATGATGTGTATATCATGCTTATCAGGTATAACCTAAATGGCAGTGATGTTCATTCTTGGTCCTGGAGAGCCGCAGGGTCTGCTGGTTTTTCTTGTTACTCTGCACTTAATTACAGCCAATTACAATAAATAATAAAGCAGTTAATTACATTAACTCACCTCAACTGGTTCCCTGGGTCTGAATTGGTTGCTGACATTAAGGCAGAAACAAAATCCACCAGACCCTGCAGCTCCCCAGGACCAGGAATGAAGATCACATCTATATGCTGTCCATGCATTGAGAGCCTGGATTCAAAGCTTAACACTGTAATTTCTACTTCTCTGAACTACACAGATAAACACTACCTTGCAATCCTTTTCTTTTCCAGTGTATGACAATATTAACACAAACCACAATCTTACAGAGAAAGACAAAATATGATAAATTAGTATATTCTATTCCACATTACTTATCCATATTTTTGTCTGGTTCAAAATAAACTACATAGTTGATGTCGTGAAAGTGAATAAACCACAACTGGTAGAAGGACTTCTTCTTGACAGGAGGAAACATTTCCCAACAACTGTGTCCTTAAATTGAATACTGGAAGACCCCTCCCCTCTTATGAGTGCAGCCCAGGAAATGAACCGGTGTGATAAAGAAATGTGACAAGTTACCTTTGCTTTTTCCTCCCCATTTGCCGCTACACCATCCTCATTACGTCTGGCAGCCTCACTGGCTCAGAATGGCAGTGCAGTGGGAAAGTCCTCCGTCTCAAACATCTCTCTCCCCCACACTTTGCACCAAGCTACATTACCTTGGAAACACTGTTTGCCTTTGGCAAACCCTAGCCAGGGAAAACAGCATGTGAGTGGACTGTGTTTGTGTGTGCATGTGTGTGCTTTTACTAGAGCAAAATAATAAAATGTAGAATTAAACACAGCCATCCTGGTGCTAGGTAACTGCGTACTATGCTCATAAGAGCCGGAGTGTAGGAAACAATCTAGATGCACAATGCGGCAGTTTCTGGGTCTAGCGTTTGGAACAAACAACAGGGCGCATAATACTCTGAGAAAGATACACAAACAGATTTCCCTACCTCCACAATAACTAGGCTTTATTGGCTAAGCCTTTTTAAAGTGGGAATTATGCATTCAATTACATAGCAATTTGTTGCACTGCACTCACCTGCCTCCCAAAGCATGGGACATTTAAAGTAACTGCATGTATGCCCTAAACATGGTCATATTGCATTTCAGTCTTACAAATGTGATCTTTTTACAATTATTTTGCTGTGGACTGAAAATACAATGGCTTTTTTATTAAATAATATCAATGTCTAATAAAAACATGTATTTTGGATATTTGAGTGTTTGAGCAAAAAGTTGTGTTTCCTTAGCCAGTTTGTTCCCAGAAGATTGCAGCTGACAGCCCTATCTAGTAAAACATATTACTTTGGAGCTCCCCAGTGTAGAAGAGGTAGCCATAGTTAGCTAGGTTGCATACAGTGCATTTTAAATTGACAGTGTTCAAATGGTCTTAGGAATTATCCTGGGGAACCGGAAATTGTCAATGTGCAAAGCATTCAGTCACCACAGGATGTCGTAGTTCTACATTCAAATATAAAATCACAAATACAAGGCTGATTTATTCAACATTTTGTTTGTGTTAGTTAGATCCCAAGGATGCAACTAAAGGTCACACATTAATGGCATGAACGGAATAATACAAGATAACTCACACACCCTGATGCCAGAATACAATACAAAACTATACAATTATATTCATCCTTTTTGGGCAATCATTAGGGCTACAATGCACTGAAACATAGACAATAGCCATTATACATTGTGCAGACACAGATGGGTTTATCTAAGTTCAGCTAGAAAGGGAAATAATAATAAGACACCTCACATGCAGAACAGATTAGACTTTATTACACAACATTAAAGTATAAAAGCAGTCACACAAAATCTTCACTCCCAGGCCAACTCGAAAACGTATTACATAATATTTCGGAAACATTGAAAAATACCCTGCCTTGATGTTTAAACAAAACTGGAATAAATATTATAATTATTTACACTGAATAATATAAAACTGAATAAATATTATAATTATTCACTTGGTTGAACTCCTAATTTCCTTTGTGAACAAAATAGATTTTATCTTCTAAAATTAGAAGAAAGGTATTTTGGGGCTCTGAAATGTAATAAGGGATTATTGTATAAGGGAATATTGTATTCTCTGGGAGGAAATACTAGCTGTAAAATGTTGGGAACCATATATTTTGTTCTCCCTTCCCCATCCCGTTGACCTACTTTTCAATTGTTTTCTCACTGAAACAATGAGAAATGGTTTCATAACTACACAATACCTGAGTGTCATTGAGCATGACTGCCGTCGTTTTTTTATTGTGGTGCGTTTGTGGTGCGTGCTTTGTGTTCTTGCTTTATGTAACCACCCCATATTGCCTGCCAGCCTGAACTCATGGATCCTTTTCCATAGGCGGGTCTCCGCCATGCCTTAGCCCCTAGCTGTGAAGAAAGAGAGTCATTTCCCTCCGGGGGACCCTTTCTGTGGAACAGCATGGTTTCTTCTATTGTGGAGGTAGATAACCACCAAGGGTTAATTACAAGAATAAAATTATAATCTGCACTATTAGCTCAGGTTCAAGCCAGCAGCTGCATCCCCTGGGATCTCCAGGACTGCTTTAATGAGGGGAGTGGAGAGAGGGACCCCCGTCATACCCACAGAGACATCTGGGGGAATTATGTTTTACCCTAAAACTGGACCCAGCAGGCTGTGGTATGTCTGCCAATGCAGACTTCTCTTCTCTTGGGAACTATGGCCTCCATTCATGAAACAATGTTGGCAACAGTCATAATTTATGATGGGCTTTAAACTCGCCACCCAGAGTCTAGGGCAAGGTAAGTTAAAGGTAAAAATGTGCTTCAGTAAGTATGTCTGTGATCTAAAAATTGAGACTGGATATTAAGTCCTGAAATCTGATTCCTGTCCTTGCAGTTCCAGGACTGAGTAATTTCTTTGTATTATTTTTATTATCAAGCCAGTAAGAGTGGACCCGAAGGGGTGAAGCCTGTGTACCACTAGAGGAGCAAAATCCTCTGTCCCACAGGCCTGAAAAGACAGTTAAAGAGGCGAGAACCCAGGGCCTGGATCAGTACCTCTCCACACATCCATACCCCACACCTCCAGCTCCCACACTGATTCCCTGATGGGTAGAGGGAGGGAGTGGAGCAGTTTGGCCCAGAAGTGGGGGAATCTGTGCCCACTAGGGGCAAGAAGGAGCGGGGGGTGGGGGGGGGGGCGACAGTTTAATCAGAGGACTTCAAAGCTGCCGGAGGAGGGATGAAAGAGTGCCGCGCGCCTATTCCATGCCATCCCGCTCTGCCTGAGTTGGCTTACAGATCCCAGCGCCATTGTGCGCAGCGGGTGCATGGAAGGGGCTGGAACCGGCCGCGGGCTCAGCGGACTGTTCCGACCTTCCAAAAGGGGAGGAGAGGCGGGATCGTACGCCCGTCCTCCGCGGCCCGACCGTTTCATCCGCCGCCCCGCCACAAAGCGAGGGTCCCCTTTTTCACGTCCCGGCAAAAGTTGGCCACTTGTAAGCCCGCCAGAGGTACCCTGTGTCTCTCCGAGCCGCGTGCGCGCGCGTACGTTGGCATTGGTCATCATGCCGTCAGCATTGGCTCCTGGTGCGAGCCAGCTGAACCCCTTTGACAAGTGTTTTCGGCGGCTAGGCGCAGTGATCTATCGGGCCGGGCGGCGTCTGTGAAGTTGACTCCAATTTGCATTTCCGTGGGATCTGCACTTTTCCACTGGTAGTTTTTCCTAACAATGGTCGGCATATACAAATGTATTGCGGTGCATTCGTTTGTCAAATGTGCTTCTGCGTCAGTATCGATTTCTCTGCAGTTTTGCATTTTTGCATTTTTGCAATCCATTTTTCCCATGGAACCTAGGCATATCTACACATCTAATAGGTTTGTCATTGTTATTTTCACATCTCTAAAGCACGTGTCAAACTCCAGTCCTGAAGGGCCACAGTGTCTTCTCAGCAGTTGCCGTTCAACTAAGTAATTGCTTGGCTAAAGAATCCATACACCTTGTTCTAAAGGCCTTAGTTTGCAGGTGATTGAAAGGAAATCCCAAAAACCTGCAGACACGTAGTTTGATACCCTGAATCTAAGGTATAGCCACACAGTCAAAGTAACACAGTCTTGTTAATACTATTAGAACTACTATATATATATATATATATATATATATATATATGATGTATGTGTATAAAAAGTATATATAGAGAAGGGTTATTGTTTATTCAAGGGGGTAGGATTCTTTTAAAAAACTTCATACTAATCACACATATTCCATATGATTATGTTTATGAAACAGTGTATGAATAACATATCTTTGGTAGTATAGTATATGCCTTACATTTGCATAGCTACTACATGTATTTACATAAGTACTTCTATTACTAGTGTGAAGAGGACTGGCATTGCAGATGAAGACCTAGCAAATATTTGTGATGCATTTTAACTTTTTCTTCTTTATGATCAGCTCTAAAAGCATTACAAATAGTAACCACCTCTGAATTTGTTCAGAGGTGTTTACAAATGTGAAAACCTGTTCAGATTGATTGGCTTTTTTTGTACTGTTCCACAGCTTGGATTTAAGTGGAGCCTTTAAAATGCTTGTATTATGTGCTTGCAAATGTAATATTTTATTGAATTCATTTAAATATTTTGCTTCAGTCAAACCATTTTTTTAAGTGGCTTTGCTCTCTGAAATGCACATTTGACAACAATCATCAACCTGGCTGACTGTAATATATGTTTATTTTTTGTTATTATTTACGTAATGAAAGTTCAGCTGAGAAAGACAAAAGTGATACGAATTGACAATATTTTAATGGAGGGCATAAAAGCATGGAAATGATGAAGGGAATCGGCTCGTCTGTGATCGTTAAGGGGACAGCTTTGAAGTAGGCAGGCTCTGTGTGATGTGGAGGACAATGCATCCTTTGAGGGACAAGCAGAATGGCAGACGTTCCTCTCTCTCTCTCCCTCTCCTCCCGCAACCCCCACCTCCCCCCTCTTTTTCCAAGCATTACAGTCCACAGCCATCTCTTCCCCCAAGTTTCTAACGCTAATGAATTCAAACAACCCCTCACCCCATGCACACACACACACCAGCACCACTAACTCACCAGCACCCCCCACCCCCACCCATTTCTCCGCCCTCCCCTCTCTTTCTTTTGACAAAACCAAACCACTTTATAATTTCCAGCCTTGGCAAGTTGCTCTCCATTTGCTGGTACCGTCTTAATGAATTCAGCTGTTTGTGCATTGGCCATGGGAGCACTCCCCCCTCCCCTCCCCCTTCTGTCGTACCCTGAGAGACTCTATATATACCCCATGCTACCACACGCACCTATTGTTCCCCAAAGTAAACTTGCAGACAGATGCCCTACGTAACAGTGTGGGAGAGAGCTGAGACACTAGGGAGGCGGGAGACAGTTGCCACACAAACTTCTAGACAAAAGCAGTTGCAGGGGATTTCTGGAACTGAACTTGGTCCATACAGTTGCTTTGGCCGTTTCCTCCACAGGTGATCTAAAAGATGCTGCTACTGGCATCACTGCTGTTGCATTTTTTGGACTGCAGGCTGGCCGCACCAGCTGGGAGAGAGGTGTACATCATGCCGCAGAGTGCACTGCAAGGTAGGCATGCTCTATGGCTTGGGAAACTGGTCCTGCTGCTGCAGGTGGGTGATGTTGTGATGCTGTCACACCCCCGTTCTCATGTGCTGTTGCGCTGACGGCTGATAATAGGGGAGCCACTGTGTTAGTATTACCTCTTGTAGGGACAAGTGGGGTGTATACTAATGTTGAATAAAACATTACAATTTTCTATTGCCAGATTACAAGATTTATATTCAGGTTTTGATTAAGATTTGATACAAAGATAAGGTTCAGTGAGACTGCTAATCTTTGGTTGGGAGAAACTTGAAATGTGATTTGACAGGTGCCTTAAATCTAAAAACAAATTGCTTGATAGAATGCTTGGCACATCTCAGTTTAGGATGCCATGGAACATGCCACAGACCTTAGAACATTTTAGAATATTTGTGCCATTCTGCATTTTTCTTTCAATTATTTTTCAACAGACATTCAGGTCAAACCAAACCTTTATTAGCCTCCATAAGAGAGCCTTTTATCCTCAGCCTCTGAGGGAATACAGTAACAGATGAGTTATTTTTGTCTGTCAGAGGCTGCATTAGAAGTGACTTCAGACAACAAGCTGAAGAAGAGTATGACTTGCAACCTGAAGTCTTTCATTAAAAAGTTTGTCTGAAACAGATTTTAAAAGAGGTTGTAGGGATGGGCAATTATTGCCAGAACAGTACTTGAAGAATTTGGAAGTTTGTGGGGATCCACAAATTTCTATAATTTGGAGCCTTGCTGGTCTGATGGATGAAAGAAAATTTTTCAGATTTGTTTTAGTTAATCTAAAACTCGGCGTGACAATGGTATGTTTATGTGGCACTGTTCTCTGAGCTTCTGGGGTCAGATTCACCTGGTTGTGTCAAGGCATCCAGGTTGTATGACCGATGGAAAAAAATGTTTTGTGAATGGTTGAGGATCCTCTTTCTATGTGTCATAAATAACATTCCATCGTGGAATGGGATTCCTTCTTCCCAATACAATAAGGAGAACTTTATATTAACTCTTAAATTAAGGGTAATATTAGCTGGGATACTGTTTTGTGATGTTGTATCTCCTGGGCCTACATGTAGAACAGATCTGTGGTTAAAGGCAATAGTGATGGGAGCGGGGAAATGCATTCTCAGTTGTCCTGCTATGTCTACCCAAGGCCTCATCAGAGATGCTGCTCCCCAGCGCTCCAATTAAATTTTCAATCAGCATTGTGGTTAGAGGCTCTCTGTGGTGGAGCATACGGAGGGGGGGGCATGGGGGGGCCGGGGCGGTCGGGGGTTAGCGGCACATTTGAAGCTGGTCCCTGGCTCCTCAGCTGCCCTCTGAGCGGGAGCTTGCGCTCTCTTGTGTAGCCCCAGCGCATTTCGTGGTACAGTGAAAATGAGGACATGCACTCCGGGTGCTCTGAACTTATGGGATAGTCCTGAGGTCATGCTCCCTGTGTTAAATAGTCAAATGCCTCCTCCTATTTTGTTGCCACTGGAAGATATTTAAACATTCCTCATGTTACAGGTTACATGGTCCACAGACAGACATAGCACTTCCAGTGCATAGCAGTTGGAGCCATTATTGAGCCATTTGAGTCTTACTTGATGCAGGAGTGTACAGACATGCCCCCAGAAGGTGGTTTCATTGTACAACACTCACCTGTCTCGAGTAAGTGCTCAAACTGCTTTCCATGAAGGGTTTTTTCATCTTTTCTGCTTACATAGGCAAACCACAATCACTCCATAGCCAAGAGCTTCAATTATGTGTCCTCCTGAACCTAGGGTTGGGTACTGAAAACCCAGTACCACTTTGGCATTGGTTCCCATACTGGTACAGTACAGTCACTAGCTAAAACTAAAGTCACTCAGTCGACAGTGACAGCAGGTACCGTTAGCAAGCTAGCTAAACGTGGTCAAAATCCCAAAAGGTATAAATTACACGCTTCGACAACTCAATAAAAAAGTTGTCCAATTTCTATGCTTTTGCATTAAGAAGATGTTCTTTAATGTCATGTTTGCTCTTTATTTGAAAGACGGTATAGGTTCAGGCACTGGTATCATTTTACATGTATTGGTTTACCATTGGTCCGCCAAAATCTTAAAGGATACCCATCCCTACCTGAATCTCATCGCTCATAGAACCTTTGGGTCCCTTCCTCTCTGTTTTTGCCGCAGCCCTATCTGACAGAGGTACAGTGGTGCTGGAGGCTGCCCAGACCAGCGCTCTGTCGGCCCTAGAGCAGGCGGTATCGGACCGCAGCCGGGCGGAGTCCGGCTGCAAGGGCTGCGCCCCGTGCCTGTTTCAGGACTGTGGACAGCGCTCAGGGCCCTGCGGTAAGGACAACACCGCCACCCGATCCCGCTATCTGCTTCCTCCCATCGAGTGAAGCGTTTTCTGCTGGGCTTTGCGTCGTCAGTGAAGTTGTCCATGGTATCAAGATGAGTTGTATGTCTTTAAAGTTGCTCAGCCAAAAATATGAGGAGCAAGTTTCTGACTTTTATAATGTTCTTCATCTTTATTGCACTTGGATCATGCTAAGACACTTATCTGTCTGTTACTGTTTACCTTAACTTATTTGTTAATATTGGTATTGTGCAATTAGACCACGTTTCTGATGCTGATCATATCCCAGCATATTTGACAAAGGTGTACTCTACAGCACATTTTTGTTTGCTGTTTCACTTGTTAGTGTTGAAGGAAGCTTCTGAATATAAGAAGTCCTTGCGGGCGGTCAGGAAAACGTGGGGGCATAGAACATATTAGTGGGTCCCTTTTTTCTTTGAGAACCATTTCAGATTATATTGTGGTGGAAAAAGACATCCATAATGTATCTGAAAGCATTGCAACTCTAGTTGATTCATCCATGGAAGTGGATTAGGAAGATAAGCATCAAGCAAACATCTTCAGAAAGCTGAGAGAGAAGAAATGCCTATATAGGGACCCATACTGTATGTATTAGGGCTTCATATGGAAATATGAATATTTCATATTTCACTTTGCAGTGACAATAGTTTTCCCACTCGACACTGTCATATATTCTCTCAATTGTAGCTGTTCAATCAAAACTGTCAACATCAACAAATAGTATAGTAAATTACATAGAGTATGAATATAAATTATGAGATTGCTGGTTGTGGTCGATCCCTTATTACATTACTGTTACATACACTGTACCAGACCAGCTGAGGATGGCCTGCCACTCGCTAGGTTGGCACAGCTAGGTTCCTCCCAAATAAATTTCACGCCACCATTTGAGTGTTTTTGGGGCTTCAGGTCTGGTTTTTGCGAAATCGTCTTGTTATTCTGTAAAGTACATTTGTGACAATTTCATGTTCAGATAAAATTAATTTGATGTGAGAAATCACGTGTGAACCCTCATAGGTCATTCTCCAGACGCATACACCACTGAGCCGAGCTGTGAGGTCATCAGCCAGATGCAGCGGCTGTCAGACGAGAGGCAGCGCAACTGGGCACTGAGCCAAGTGTGCGGGTTCTACCGGCGCCGTTGCCCGGCGACGGAGCTGGGGAAGGAGAGCTGCGTGCGGGTGATGGGGGAGAGCTGCAGTGCCCGTGTCCTGCAATGCAGCCTGCTCAACACCATGAACAACCTGGAGCCCGCTCCACAAACCAAAATGCAAGGTACTGCATTCCTGCAGCTGCTTTTTAGTGACCAGAAACGAAAAGCTCAAAATGTATTGTTGCAGTGAAAACCAGTTTTGTTGCAGTGTTTGTTTTTTTTACCATCATAAAACCTAAGACTTTCAGTGGTATTTGCAACTCAAGAAAATCACTAGATTCTGCACAAACTAGAATGTTTATAAAAACCTCATCTACAGTGCCCTTTCATAGGCTTATCCATAACTCCCATTAACAGCTCTTTTTTAATCCCTGCTTAATAAAGCCAAATTATAATCTGCCTGCCTTCCCAAAACTGCTTTGGTGGTCTCACCTCTGCTGGTGTGAAAATATCTTGGGAAAATTGTCCTGCTCACACATGTACTATACTTTACCTGTGTATACAACAGTGGCCCAGTTCGGATTTAAAACCATAGCCACAAACACACTTCCATCAGCAATATCTTGCTGCCATCCCCTTTTCTTAATGGACTAATAGAAATTAACATGGTTGTGCACTGTTAAAACTACTTGATGGATATTATCAACAACGTACTTAGCTGCCTTCCCCCCTGACAGCTGTCTGTGGTCAGCGAGTCCCAGGGGTACAGAACCTCACTCAGCCTCGATCCAGGATTGTGGGGGGATCTCCAGCCACACCAGGAAGCTGGCCCTGGTTGGTCAACCTGCAGTTGGATGGCGGGATGATGTGTGGAGGCGTGCTGGTAGACAGCTCCTGGGTGGTGACTGCTGCCCACTGTTTCTCTGGGTAAGTGCCTTGACTATATCGGCCTTAGGCTGGGAAATCTAATTCCAGATTACTTACCAGGAACTAATAAATGAGGGAGCACATGTCACTTTCTTTCAGAATACTTTTTATGGATAGAGGTCAAAATTTATTTTTGGCTTTTGAGGAAGTATTATTTTATGTATCATCCCTCTGGCTTTAATGATATGCATCCATTATTTGGTTCTTCAGAAGCCGCGGTGAGAATTACTGGACTGCAGTAGTGGGGGAGTTTGACATCACTAAGGCTGACCCTGAGGAGCAAGTGATGAGGGTGAATCGCATAATTACTCATCCGAAGGTAACTGCATAGTTTTGTGCTGTATCTCTCTTACTCACAATTATGTGTTTGTCTCTCAGTGTCTCTCTCTAATGTTGAATCTGTACTCAAACTGTAATGTCTCCTTCAGAGACAATTCAGAAGTTTTATTTTGATGTATAGCTCTGCCATTCATATGCGTTTTATTTTTTTTTATTTGCTTTATTTTGTTCTGTCTATAGTTTAATCCGAAGACCTTCAACAATGACATAGCTCTGGTGGAACTGACATCCCCGGTGGTGCTCTCTGACCGCGTCTCCCCAGTCTGCCTGCCCTCCGGACAGGAGCCTCCTGTGGGGACCCCTTGTTTGGTGGCTGGGTGGGGCTCAATGTATGAAGGTGAGGAAGACCACTCCATATTGTTACCTTCACAGCAAGACTTAAATGTGACCTAATCTCCTAAATTACTTGTTGTAATGCAACATTGTGGTCTATTTAAAGCGCAGTGTCAGTTGATGTTGGCTGTCATGATATCCAATACAATGCACTCTGGCAATCAGGGGTACGCTTATACAAGGGCATTTTCATTCTGTGTCTTTACCAAAATGCTGTTCCTGCGTCCTCCTTTCACTATGTTTTCTTTGACTAATGCTGGCTTCTTTTTCTGTCCCTAGATGGGCCCCCTGCAGACAAAGTGATGGAAGCCAAGGTGCCTCTCCTCCCCCAAAACACCTGTAAGAACACTCTAGGGAAGGATCTGGTCACCAATACCATGTTCTGTGCTGGCTATCTGTCAGGGGGCATTGACTCCTGTCAAGTGAGTTCCAAATAACTTCTCACTTCATGTCCTCCAAATTTTAAAGCAACTTGTAATAGATTGCATTCTCAACTGAAAATGACTGTGAAACTCATTACAGGGAAACTGTAGCATTGATACTCTCTGCTCCCCACACAGGGTGATTCTGGGGGTCCCCTGATCTACCCGGACCGAATTTCAGGGCGCTTTCAGCTGTATGGCATCACCTCCTGGGGCGACGGGTGCGGAGAGAAAGGGAAACCTGGGGTGTACACACGGGTTACTGCCTTCTCCGACTGGATCCTTGGTGAAATTCAGAGTGAGTCTTCCCATTGTTTTGAACTTGTGTCCCCAGAAAGCAACATAAAAACAACTTTGCTGCAATTACTTGTTTTATAAATTATTGAGTTTAGCTATGTATTTCTCATTAAAGTATTGAGTTTAGCCATGTATTTCTCAAAGAAGGGTAGAAGGCAAATTCAATAGCAGGCATTGAAAAGTAAAGTTTGGCAATTCTGTATAAATTCAATGGCGTGCATTCTTTTTACACCAGAATCCTCTGGGAGCCGGGAACCTACATGTCCGGAGTTGCTGAAGACGTCTGAACTGTCTGAGGAGCAGCAGAGGTCAGAGTTCAGGTCTCTGTGCCGCTTCTACACCCTCACCTGTCCCCCTTCCCATGGTGTTGCCGCTTGCACCAAGGTGGCTGAGGACAAGTGCTTGAACCGCTACAAGAAATGCCGTGAGTGTCCTCTGTTATCCATTCAGTCCTTAGAAATACCATTCACTCCTTACAAAGATAAAAACATTTGTGCATATCCCAAATTAAGTTCCTGTACAAAATTAAAACATAGTACTTTTGTCAAAATGTTCTTTAACTACAAAGTTACAGTGGCACTGTCTTGTTGGCTGGTTTATTTCATTTGTTGTGAAGGGGGAGGTTCTAATTAGTCAGAATATAATTATAATCCATTCTTCACTACTCTAGCCAGGAAATACATTTTTATTAGCTCAAGGTAATTATCATAAAATACTTAAACCTTATGAGGTTTCCAAACTAAATGTATAACACTAGAATTAAGTAAATTTGGAAACTGTGTTCTGTATTGTACTGAGAATATACTCCTTGGCTGTGCAGGGAACATGCACTGTTCTGGCTGGGCTCTGCACTGTGAATTAAGCACTCTCATTGGTTGGCAATTTGTGTCTGGCATTGGCAGAACTGCGCTCCTTCCTGCAGACGCTGCTGGACCTCCTGCAGCGCGCCGAGGACTACATCAGAGAGAAGGTGGACCTGACCTTCTTCACCCAAACTCTGCCTCAGCTGGTGGAGCACATTTACAGCACTGCCTTCTCTGGCCGAGAGCGCCGCCAGGCTCCGGTGCAAACAGGTACGCTGCCACCAACAAAGTCACCAGTTGGGAAAGTTATACTGGTATGTCATTTTGGACTGCCAAAGATCTAATATTTGTTTTCATGTGAATGTAAAAAGAACATGTTTGCAAAAAAGGTCCCATTCCCATTAGTAATACATTTTACCATTTACCACTCCAAGTCTGTGGACATTAATTCTGCTATAACTACTGTTCAAAAATGTAATATTCTGAGTAACTACAGAGATAGCTGGAGCTGATGATACAAATCAATGCTTTTAGAAAATCCTTAGTGGAGTACATTTTTTTTATACATTGAGTAACAGGTGTATTATTTCAAAAGAACAGGTAGGAGTGACTGCTGCACCAGAAGAAGTGGGTCATCATTCACCCCCTCTTTTTGAGGAGGTTGGACCCCTAGTGGATGATTGGGCCAATTACCTGAGAGGTATTGCTGAGGATCTGGACCGCAGTGCCACTGACCAAGACCATAAACCACTACCCCAGGAGAAGAGGCTTTTTCTACAGGTAAACATTTAGGTGCATAAGCCCTTCTAAAATACTCTATGAGGGAAATAAAGGGATCAATAAAGACAATGGAAAAAATAAGAATAGAGTAGCTGAAAAAAAGTAAAGAAAGTAAGGTGTTTAATTCAACTGATCTTGTTGTCTGATCCGCAGGGAGAGGATGGCGCTCTTTACCAGCTGGAAGGAGAATACCGCTCTCTGATCAGTCAGCTCCGCTCCAGGCTGGGCTCTGGGGATGCCCCTGCTAAAGCAAGCACAGATCTAGCTATTCCCCACGAAGACAGTGACATTTCCTCTTCTGCTGGGGCTGAAAGGGCGGTGCCATCCCGTACCTCCCCTCAATCTCAGGGAAAGATTCCCACATCCATGGTTCACACTGCATGGGAATTTGGGGAACAAACCACAAAGACCTCCCCAGACATTCTGCCTACTCATGTGTCTTTGGATCAGGCCATGGAGCATAATCCACAAGTGTCACGGCTGAATCCGTTGTCATCATCTCGGTCAGCTCCTCGCGCAGACACCCCTGATGCCAGTGAGCCAACAACTTCTGACCCTACACAGATGCTTCTCCTCGTTCCTCCCACACTTTTTCCTTTCAAGAATAATCCAGCACACAGAAGACAAACAGGTAGGCTTCCTCATTAAAAGAGCATTTTACTTCCTTTTAGAATAGTGAGGGGGGAGTTTGGCAGTGAACCCTTTCCTTAAGAATGCTCAGAGGTCCAAGGTATCTGGAGGCACACAGGATAGGCCTGGGTCTTCTTCCTCTGAGGACGGTTGCATCTATCTCAAGGAACTCGATATAGGGTTCAAACAGTTGGTGGGACACTAAGCCAGTAATCAAGTCAATGTAAGGATTATGTTTCCCAAGAACCTGGGGTTGTATAAGAAAGTGGCATTGTATAAGTTCGGAATGAGACTAGCAGACTTGTAGCTGAATGGAGGTGGCGAGCTGCTTAAGCTTTCCAGAAACCAGGGGTCTTCCATCAAATGCAGTGAGAGACAGGGGTTCAAGATGACTGATTAATGGCAGCCCCCGATTAATGGCTCGGGAGTGCTCTAAAAATGTCCCAGATACCCCAGAATCAATAAAGACCATCAGGCCCTTACTGCAAAATTCCACATCAGGAAGCATATATTTGGATGCCAATTCGTCCTTCGAACATTCTGAAAGACCTTATTAAAAAGAGATGCTACCTCCACATCCTTCCACTCATTCTGTGTGTGTAAAATTCATTAGAAAAGCCAGCAACACTGTGAACCTTGATGGAGTGAAACAAGTTTTCTCAAAGCATCTCACGCACTTCTGGGTTGGCCCACCAAAAGCTCAGCTCACTAGCAAAATTCTGAATGACCAAGTAAGCTGAGAACTGTAAGAACTGTAAGCTGAGAACTGTAGGCCACCTTGGAATGCTCTGTGAGGAAACTGGACAGCTGGGGCTTGAACATGAGAAAACATTGTGTGCAAAAGCCTCGGCATTTGGCCAAGGCATTACATTACATTACATTATTGGCATTTGGCAGACGCTCTTATCCAGAGCGACGTACAACAAAGTGCATACCCATAACCAGGGATAAGTTCGCTGAAAGACCCTAGAGGGAAGTACAATTTCAACTGCTACCTGTACAACAAAGATAAGGAGGAGGGCCCCTTTTTTTTTTTTTTTTTTTTTTTTTTTTGTTGAGAACAAAGAAACAAACAAACAGAGCAAAAGTGACCAAAGTTAACTATCCAAACTATCCAAACTATCCAAACACAAGGCAGGTGATGCTTCCTTAGTGGCGGCTGTTGGTTACGAGAAACTGGAGACTGATACTGACTGGAGTGGCCTACAGTGGTTCTCTGACTAGTAGCTGTGATTCACATTTGGCTGATCCCACTGGATCCATCTAGTTCACTTACTGTCAGGGCTCAGGGCATGAATCCAGGTGCAGAGATTGGGGCACGGAGGCAGAAGTGATATAACAAATATATTTTACTCATGGCTATAGAGTAACAGGACAAGGGTAAAGAGAGGCTCAAATCATACCTGCAAATTAGCAGCTGGAACAAGTGCAACAAAACACTAAGATTGAGAAAAAAACACTAAGATTGAGCAACAAAAGACAGAACTAGGAACTTACACTTACCAACAGGGTAACAGACTCATTAAATCAATTATACAACAATGACACCAATCACAAGGAAAAGACTAGGCAAACAACAAGAGAAACAGAAGTTGGCGACCTCTGGTGGGCAGAAACAGAAATGGTAACTGATAGCTTCTTTTAAATGATTCACTTATATTGTTTGTTCAGATTCGCTGTACAGGGCACGATGTTAATCGAACATAACAAGCTAGGAAGGACTAAATGGTGATGACATTTGAAGTGTAAAATCCTTGATCTTATGACAACATTCCTACTGTATGATTCTTTTTTTCCCCAGTTCACCGGAGACGCAGAGGTCTGCGCAAGAGACAGCTGTCTGGAGTGAACAACAAAGGTGCAGAATTTGTTTTAGTCTCTAAATCGGTATGCAACAGTTGTGCCCTACAGTATGGCTGTTGTGACCAAAAATTAAGAGATTACCTATCCATGTTGTTGAAATTGAGTTGAGAATTTGCAATCACACACAATTCAAAAATATCAAGGGCAACACTCAAAGGATATCAAATATTAAAGTGACCATTGCCATCTTATTATACCATGAAATTTATATTTGAATTTGAATGGGGTAAAAATGTGTTTTTTACAATATATAAAATTGGAAAACAACATACTCTGAGTTTACATGACTAAGATGAAAAAATGTTTTTCTATCTTTACAACAGTATGCCCAGGGGTTGTGGAGTCAACACAGCAAGTCAGTGTGATCAGACAGACATACCGCTGGGTCCTGGCAATCCCAAGCAAGAGCCTCAGCATGAATTTCCAAGAGGTGAGCCTTAGTGTGTCTTAATGTGCTGATAGAATGCAACTTGCAGATGGCCTAATCATTTTGTGTTGAGAAGGCCATGCATTGAACTTGAACATTGAAAATCTGCCACTCAGCAATTAATTTGTAATTGCCAATAACCACAGCTACACATAGGCTATTGGTTTCAAAGGCATTGTCATCATATCATCCTTTTCACATTAGGCCATCTTGCTCTCTGCCTGCTTTCAGGTGCTTGTGGATCTGGCCTCCAAGAATGAGCGAGGCCTGTATGAGGCACGCATCCGAGCCATGGTCGCAGGCCGGCCCCTGACCTTCTACAGCCTGGTGGGATTGGAGAGTGAGGCGTTCTACCGAAGCATGCCTCGTGTCATTGCCATGGCACTGGACACACTCAAGGCATAAAATGGCCAAAAAAAGGAATGCAAACCCCAGTATTTGGGACAGCTATCAGTAGGCTACATAGGCTACTGTCTTCTCCGGTCAACAGACTTCTCAAAGGACTGCTGATTTCACACAAGTATAGAAGAGACAACATTGATTTTCACACAATCTTGATGGAAAAAAACAAACAAATATTTTAAAATTCTGGCTTGCTGCTGGACACAAGAAAGAATATATAGCATCCATCTTGGTAATTCAATTTGGCCAAAAACGTCTTGCATCATATCTATCGATCAGTGTGTATTTCTGATTTTATTTGTCTTGCTTTTTGTCTTGCTTATCATGCTGTTCCCCCAGGCTTCTTATCTGAGACCTGCAGTGTGGAAAACAGCTGAAGCTTTGGCAGCCATTTCTTTACAGTTTAAGAGAAGATCCATTTTCTGAGTGCCCTGTCACTGACTGTCAAGCAAATTTTTAATTCTAAATTCTGAAGTATTCTAACTCAAGTCATCTGAATGTATAGAGAATGGCTGAAAACAACCTAATTTCTCAGCCACTGCAATGGGTCATTTCACCCAGCAGGGAAAATTCTCTCTGACCTAACTTATGAGCCTTTTTGTGTGGATATTTGTCAAATAAGTTATTCAAAATGGCTGATTTTGCAATGGTTGAACCTTTTGTGAAAATAGCTGAATGTTAATATACTGTCATTTTAATTATGGAGATATTTATTTATATATAGAATCACTGTATTTTTGTAATAAAAATCTATGGAAATATTATTGTATTTTTCCCCATTTGTAATGCTGATATTGGAAAGGGGTAGCTGCATGCTTGTTTGAACTATCCAAAGATGCGGCAATGAGCGATGATACAATAAAATAAAATAAAATAAATAATATTATTATTATTATTATTAGACATTGCAAATGAACAAAAAAGGGTGGGGGAATAAGTCAATCAAAGCTATATACCAAACCAGCTAAAGTTCAATATTCAATATTTAACGATCAATATTCAAAAAAGCTGAAACGTTTTCTTACCACCCTGCTGTAAGATCCAGCTATGTAAGCTTGACCAGCATAAATATTGAGTTAGTCAAGCTGGTCATAGCTGGGGATGAGCTAGTCAACCAATGCTAGAAGCTTGTCTGAGCTGGTTAATGTTTCAAAACTTAGCTTGAGCTGTTCAAACCATGTCAAGCTGGGAGCTAGTCTGAACTGGTCAACCTGAACTGGTTTCAAAACCTAGCTTGAGCTGTTTTTTTGTTTTTTTCAGCAGGGTAGCCCAGTGTAGCTTCCATTCACGTCAACAATGTTTGTTTGATCGTAGCTAATTATGTTTACTTTGCTATTAAGGCACGCGATTGAAGTAACTAAACTTACCTTTCATAGTAGGCTATTGAAGCAAACAGCACTGTCCCTCTTAATGCCAGGCAGCCTTACACAAGGGTTTCCTTTCTTAACTTTTTGTTTATTCTTCTTGCTATAAAATATGTGGGTCAGTCTTCTTTCTTTTTGGCGCTTAATTCTGTTACGTAATAGCAGACAGGTTTGTGAACCGAATCGATTTATGTGACTAACGTTACAGTTAGCTACTCAGTTATGTTTTTTTGTTTTTGTTTTTTTGTAGGCCTAACGACATAAACTCTCCAGCCGCCAGTTCACAGGAATTCATTCTAGGTTCCATAAATACAAAGAATTTGAATATCCGATGGCCTATTAGTCTAATTCTTTGTCAAACTACTCTAGTCAAACTATCTTATGTAAAACTGTATTAGTCTATATACCATAGCCTACGCAACTGCTAATTTAGCTAGCTAGCGTTAGTTAAATTAGCCTGAGAAATGACCATGCTAATCGGGCGATAGCAACTGAATCAAACGTGTCAATTTAATCACATTTTAGATAATTATTTGAACATTGTCACCTAGGTGCGTAATCAATTTAATTTTACTTCTGTGGCACTACGGTTTCGTCTCAAAAACTCAGTTTTGAGGAGCAATCTTGTAACTGTATTATGTGGGTCCAATCCGCTTGTTCCCATCCGCTGGTTCCCTGTATTTTTAACCAAATAATCGTAACTAGGCCTACCACTAGATGGAGCCATAAAGCAATACAAATCACCTTACTCAAAACGGTCTGGAGGCTGGTAGATTCCAAACCCCGATCTAACTGATTGGATCTGACTGTCTAAAAAAGCAAAACCCATGGCATTATTGGGTAAAAGCTAAGCTGATAACCCCGTTCAACATAATTAAAAGTACAAACAAGGAAAGCATTGCCTATGGCAGTCGCAAAACTTGAGCCTGTATTTCTGTTCTGCTGTTATTTTACCTCAAAGTGGGATTGATACATCTGCTTGATTTGAAAGGAAATAGCAAGAAGGACAGATGGTTTTTAGAAGTCAATATGAAACCAGTGGCAATTCAGCATGGTTGGCTGAAAAACCAAAGTTGGTATTGGCTCAAATAATTTAGAACAGATACTTAAGATGTTAAATCCAGTCTGATGGCAGCACATTAGGAATTGGGAAGCCATAGATGTTTGATCATTGATAGCCTGATAATCTCAAGACACCAAGCACATCGAGACCCTCTCAACTCTACCGTCTAGACTGTTGCCTGCTACTGTACAGTAAAGCTGCTTTCACATGATCAGAGTCAAAATGCTCAACATGGCTTCAAGCCCGAAGTTCTGCATTTTGGAAGGTTGCACATTGTTGCATGGTACAAGCTGGCACAAGGTGATGAGGGTTCAAGTTTAGCATAACAGGTTCAGTCATTTTAAATATACTGTATGAGTCGTCTTCCAATGCATGCATGGCTTTTGAAATTATTCCTGGCTATCAAAACATAGGCTTCCAAATCTAGACAGCCTTGAAATGCCTCAAAAATGCACTGCGCACTAACACAATTTACCACAAGAGGGAGCCCACTGCTCATGTCACAATTTATTCATTAGCAGGCACCGAAGTAAACGATTTGTTCGGGGAGTTAGTAATCAGAAAGATTCTGATTCTGCCTAATAAAAAATAATGGATCTTATTTTCAGCTTTCTTTTTTAGTGTAGCAGTGTTTGATAGTGACGTTGCAATTAATGTGTTCATTTAACAATAAAGGATGCAAGATTTTTTTGCAATATCTTTTGCCACAACCTTTTAGTGTGTAAACTTTCCAGGTGGTGTATCCAGCTAAAGTGTTACGCTGGTGTCATGTCTTACCCTATTTCCAGGAACTGAATCCTGCATATTTTCATTCCTGAGTGGGTGGAGAATCAGTGATGTTCCCCACACATCAACAAACAAAGAATCTAGCTCTAGTCAGAAACCAGGAGTCTGCCTGCATGTGTAATAAAGTTGTCAGTTGCTGGATTGCAGTTTGAAAATAGAGGTGGTTGGCTACATGTGCCAGAAAGCTAGTACTCACTTGAATTGGCAGCAGCATATGGGTTTAATGTCTCATGGAAATATTTGAATGCAGAGAGTGACTGTCCATCACCATATACTGGGGCTGTTGGCACTGGCCATTATTCTTCTTCATATTCTTAAGCATTTTATTTTATAACCTTGTTCAAAATTAAATGTGAGCAAATCTAGCTTTGTGTTCAGCATTCCCCACCCATGGTTTGTCTTGATGGGGAAAGGATCACTGCTGATGATTCCTGTTCAAATGTCCCAGTAATGTATGTACCGTACTCCCTCCTAGTAACCAGAAACACCACTGACACTGCCCTGAGATCCCTGGACTCAATAACCAAGTAAGTCTGAAACCAACAGAATTTGAATGATATTTAGCAATATTATAATTCAAACCAAAAATCCAGAGTAGTCCTTTCCCAAACATGTAGGTTCAGAACTGTCACTGTATACACAACAATAAAATGGAAAACCTTTTGAATCAGAAATACAAATACATGTTACATTTTGGACAGCAGTTGATAGGCGCGGCCTGTAGCGTAGTGGTTAAGGTAAATGACTGGGACACACAAGGTCGGTGGTTCTAATCCCGGCCCTTAACCCTGCATTGGTCCAAGGGAGGATTGTCTCCTGCTTAGTCTAATCAACTGTATGTCGGATAAGAGCGTCTGCCAAATATGCCAATAATGTATTGTAATGTAAAAAACATGTGGCCGTGTAGTATGGTGTGCAAGGAACAGGCCTTCAAAACATGATGGTTGCAAGTTAAATTCCTAGATAAGATACTGTACCCTTGAGCAAGGTACTTAGCTTCCATATATGTAAAAAAAAATCTGAATGCTGTGTGAGTAATTCTGGTTAAGGTGCCTATAGTGTAATCTAAGACATGAAATCACAGCACTGCCTACTATTCAATTCCCCTGAGAACACTCATCTTTGGACCAACTGAGTTAACTTGACTGTTAACTGAAGGCAGTTAACTGATTTATGAACTTACTCCCTCTAGAGTTGCCTGTCTTACATCCCCTTAATGAAAGGTCAGCTGTCCATTCAAAATAAAAAAGAACAAAATAACCATGGAGACTTTACAGTTCATACAAGTAAATAGAATTTTTAAAAGAAACACTTTTGTGAATGATTGTGGGAAACCGTGATTTTGTTGCTGTAGCCAAGTGAATGATCACTGGGAATGGTGTTTCTGTTGCTATACAACTGAATGATTACTGGGAATGTTGTTTTGATGTTTGCATGCCCTCAGGACTTCAGTGTCCCAGAAGAAAATGTTGTTGTGATAATTTGAGACTCAGGCGTTTTTAGCTGTGCTTCCTGTCACTGCTTGCATTTCCCGCTCGTCTCTCTTGCGGTTCATTGATGACTGTTATAGATAGAAACAAATGGCAGGAGACCAGTTGTTCAGAGCCGTCCCTCTGCAAACCATCCACTTTGTGCCATCTGCAGTCGACATCCGAATGTAATATAACCTTGGTATTCTGCTGTTCAGAATCTCAAGGAGCAGGAAACTGTTAACAAAATACTGTAACCCCCTGGAGTGCTCCCCCTGACTATTTCATCTGTGTGTTATGACAGCTGACAATGCAAAAGAGGACAGTCGGGTTGGGCTCTAAAAGCTACGGTCAGACCACCCAAAAATAACCACAGGACAAAGGTCCCAGTTCCCAGCCCAGAAACCCCCACAATTACCAGCCCGTGCCCTAAAAATCAGGTACACCCTCTATCAGAGTCTGAGAGACTTCAGAACACTACATTTTTCCTTTGGGCCACGGAGAGATGGAGTCGGCCTCATCCTTGTCCTTAGCTCTCCACTTCCTTTCTTTCATCCTCCTCTTCAGCACAGGTAGAAGTCTTTTACTTTGACATTGAGTGAGTTTGAGTGTGAGTGTGCACATGTGAGTGTGTGTGTATGTCTGTGTGTGTGTGTGTGTGTGCATGTGTGGGGGAGGGTGCATGAGGGTGCATGAGTATGTGTTTGGTTATGAAAGCTATAAATGTGATGTTTATGATATTAAGAGCTGAGAGACAGCAGGAGAATACAGGTGTCTGACTTACTGTAGTAATGAGCTGTTGTTTAGCCACTAAACGGCTATTACTTCACAGTTAGAGAAACTTTTAAGGTGCCAATGGTGAAAATATAGCATGGCATAGTTAGCTACCGTAGAATTCTTGCTCCCCTCTATTTTCACCTTTGTCAATATGAACAACCTATAGAAAGTTATATATGGTAATATAGTTCAAACTGAGAAATATAGAAGTAATATGAATGCATGATAATTGTTGTCTATGACTTTCACTGCTACCAAGAAAACATTTGTTGAAATAAATTTTTCTAACTTTTTGGATTTTATTCTTTCTGGGGTACACTGCAATTATGAACTCCAGACAATGCTATAAATTCAAGGGGATAATAACGTATATAATTATATTAATCTTCTGTTTGTTTTCACCAAATTATATGTTTGTTGCTTAGTTGTTCAGCTGACAAGAAATGTGTGGTTTGTTGGAGTGAGCTGTCTGACTATGTTTGATTTTCTTACATGAAAGCTGATGGCTGCATGTTAGACAGCTTAATTTAAGTGTCTGGATTTGAACAGCAGCTTTAGGGATCAGCTGTTAATAATAACATGTTGAATAATTATGCTGTTGCATTTAGCATTTAGTGTATTCGCAAGCACACTTCTCACCAACTGGAAATGATAAAACAAGATCAATATTCATTTGGCATTACACTTAATTTTACAAACAGGTAGAACAAAGTAAATTTCCAGTGTGTCTCCAGACCGTGGATAACACCGAATTTGTTGAAGTACCATATTTTGGTTTCTCTCCTACTGACCTTTTGCATACAACCCAATGTCCAGGTTTGCTTTGCCAAGTATACATACAGTATGTATTATGTTTCACAAGGTGCATCACAATGGACAAGCAGTAGTTTGAGGACAATAATACAGCACTGTTTTTTGACAGCAGATAAAAGTTTAAAGTGATAAATATCATGTGCCACTCTCAGGAGCGGAGAGTGTTAACCTGGAGGGTCCCCTGATGAAGGACCTGATGCGGGGTTATAACAAGAACATCCGTCCAGCCAAGTGGAATGCCAACATCACCCAAGTGGCGCTCAAACTGACTCTTACCAACCTCATCTCTCTGGTTAGTTCAAGGGTGTGTGTGTGTGTGTGTGTGCTGTTTGTGTGTGCATACAGTATGTGTGTGTGTATGTTCGTGCGTACAGTATGTGAGTCTGGGGAACGCCTGACCCTGCATGTGTTTCATGATTTGTGGAGAGTATGTGTCAATCTAACTGTTTCTGTCCTGATTTGCAGAATGAACGAGAGGAGGCCCTCACTACCAGCGTGTGGGTTGAAATGGTAAAAACAGGGTGCAGCAGAGAGCTATGGTAGAGCTGAATGATGGGGCTATGGGGTGTCAGGGTCCCATGTTGAGAGGCTAGTGGCTACTGTAGCTACACTTTTCTGGGGTCCTGAGGTTTAGAACTGATGACCTCAGATTAACTTATTTTGCATTAATACATACCATTGATGATGGCAATTTTTGCAAACTGGATTCCAGAGTAAAAGTTATTAAAAAAATTAATAAGTTAAATTATATACTTTGTTCCTGCAAATCCTCAGCATTTTTACTGGTCATGTAAACAATATTTTTGTAGCTCAAAACTGAATCATATCTGAGAGCATGTACTTGCTTCAGTTATCAGTGAAAAGTTCAATAAAATCTCATTCATGACAATTCTCCAAAGCTAATGTGAATATTGTGTTATTGATTTTACAGCAATGGTATGACTACCGTCTGAAGTGGGACCACATGCCAGTGTATGAAAATGTTACTCTTCTGCGCATTCCTTCCAAATACATCTGGCTGCCTGATATCATACTAGAAAACAAGTGAGTACAAACAGCATCAATGGCTATAGGCCCAAGGAGAACTTAACTCCAGCCGCCTAACAGTGGGAATATAGCTAGCCTGTAGCGTAGTGGGTAAGGTACATGACTGGGACCCGCAAAGTCGGTGGTTCGATCCCCGGTGTAGTCTCAATGAGATCCGCACAGCCGTTAGGCCCTTGAGCAAGGCCCTTAACCCTGCATTGCTCCAGGGGAGGATTGTCTCCTGCGTAATCTAATCAACAGTACATCGCTCTGGATAAGAGCATCTGCCATGGAATGGAATGGAATCACAACATTAGTTTTTTTGAATAACAGCAGGTAAATTAATTCAGGTGATTTGGTAAGTATGGGCTATGCACATATGACATAGTAAAGCATCATGTACCTAATACAAATAATTAAGTCGATATGACCAGTTTCCTCTATATATTAATCCATTTTTTTATATGAGTGTGAACCAGGCTATCATCTATCATCATACAGTAGACAGCAGGTCAGTCATGTCTTCATTCATACAGTACATCATTTAGGTCTGTCATTAGACTGTCATTCATTTTGGCAAGCTTTTACTCAAAGTCAACTATAAATTAATTCTCAGGTCTATAAGTGAGTAAGTCCCCCAGATATGTAATGTTGAAAGGTTTTTCTATAAATGCCTTTAGCAGCCACAGCCAGCAAAAGCAATACATTATCCAATATGCGATAAATTGCATTTGACAGCTGCCATCACAGTGTCCTAGAGGAGCCTAAAGCACTAATATCCCATTTCTGACAGAGCGAAGGATTATTCTGAAACTATACCTCATAATTATAATTGAGTCCCATTATGTATTACTAACATTGACTATAAAAGCTTGATTCCACTTTGATTGCAAATGTTAGTGCAGCACCCAGAAAACGGAATGTTCTCTAAACTCTAAACATATATCTTTATATCTTCTATAGTTCATGTGATCCCAAGCAAGCATATTCCCTGCTTTGATTGTGCAAAAATATATCTACTGATCTATTTTAATTGCTCCTGATATTTTAGAGCTTATTTTTGCTTTTGTTCATACATTCCACTCTTTGTACCTATAGCATGGATGGAAAATTTGAAATCGCTCTATACGTCAATGCCCTCGTTGACCCCTCTGGCCATGTGTCCTGGTTGCCCCCAGCTATCTACCGCAGCGCCTGCTCCATTAAAGTCAACTACTTCCCTTTCGACTGGCAGAACTGCTCAATGGTATTTCGGTAAGGTGAATCACCTGTCCCATATCATTTTTCAGAATTAAATAAGGTACAATGTAACCATGCATCATTGATATAATTTGAATCATGTGTTTTGCTGGTATACCACATACAATGTGTTTCACATGGGTTGTATTGATAATAAGCATTCTTTTCTCCACATTGTCATTCACTCTGGTAGCTCCCAGACCTACAACGCTAATGAGATTGAACTACTTCTCATAAAGGATGAAAAGGGTCAGATGGTGGAGTGGATTGAGATTGACCCAGAGGCATTCACAGGTCAGATTCAGTAACAGCAGGAAGCAGCCTCCTGTTTTCGATTACTCCTGTTACCGTTCTGAGGAAGCCACATTCTAATTCTCAGTTGGAATCCCACAGTGCTTTGTTTTTATTACAACCTGCATTACATTCTAAATTTCATAAAGTAGGCACTATCATGTGTCTGAATAGCATTTAGGCCTGTCATCAGACAATTTGACATTCTGGAGGCAAAAATGAATGGCCTCAATGAGTGCTCAAAAATAAATGTAGTAAAATGCCTGCATTAAAAACAGTCCTGTTGATGAATTGTGATGATGGGTCACACTGTGTGATACTGTAAAATCACAGTTTATGAGACTTCCTTCTGAGGTATAATATTAGTATCAGCTGTCCTATTATAATTGACTAAAACTCAGGAAGTTACATGATTTGATACCTGCCGACAACAGCTTGATGTGATTTGTATCTTCATTTCCTTTCAACAGAGAATGGTGAATGGGTCATCAAACACAGACCTGCCAAGAAGATAATAAACAATCGCTACAACAGGGACGAGTTGGAGTTCCAGGAGTTGGTCTTCTTCCTGATCATCCAGAGGAAGCCACTGTTCTACGTGATCAACCTCATTGTGCCCTCTGTGCTCATCTCCTCCCTGGGCCTGCTGGTCTACTTCCTCCCTGCTAAAGGTCTAGCCCTCATCGTCTGAAATGCTATATATATAAAAAGAGGGACTGTGTGTGACTTTTTGTTGGTTGAAAAAACCACAGAGCTGCTGTTTCTCCAAGTGAATAATTGAGAACCTACACATCCCCATAACATGCAAATCAGGCCATGCTGCTCCTCCAGGCTGATAATTTACCTATTCACAAAAGTATATCCAGCACTGCGAGTAGCCTGGACTTAAATTCCCCAAGGGCCCATGCCTCTCATACATGAAATGGCAACGATGCAATAAAAGTGTCCTACTCTTGAGTTAGTTAGTTTTTAACTGCGATAATGATGCCTTCTCTGTGTAATGTCATGTAGCTGAATCAAGGTGTTCCCTGCATGTTTGCTCATAGTTGTTTGTGGTGTCGCTTTTGGCAGCTGGTGGGCAGAAGTGTACCATGTCAATCGCCATACTCCTGGCGCAAACTGTTTTCCTCTTCCTCATTGCCAAGAAAGTTCCAGAAACATCGCAGGCTACGCCACTTATTGGAAAGTAAGATATTCCATCCCTTGCAGTATATCATGCAATACAGTTTATCTTTAGTCTTTTAGTGTCCCTATCATACAGATTTTCTGGTAAAGTTGTTGAATTGTAAGAAGTGGGGTGATTACTGCAAATGACTACTGTGGATCATTATCCTGACATTCTTTTATTTTATTTTTTCTCTAGGTACTTGATATTTGTCATGTCAGTGACCACCATTGTGGTGATGAATTGTGTAATTGTGCTGAATGTCTCCCTGCGAACTCCCAACACCCACCTAATGACAGACAAAGTCCGGAAGGTACAGCCAAAACCATCTCGTGCCACTGACTTCATATAAATGAAAAGCTCTCATGAAAGGGATTGCAGTCCTGTCATCAGAGGTTTGAGTCAACTTATTGATCCCCCAGGAAATTAGTTTGATGCCCTTGCTGTTCTCCATACACCAGGTCTTCTTAAACATCCTGCCACGGATGCTCCACATGCGGATGAGACCCTGGACCCCGGCAGATCCGCCCTCGCGACGACGCAGCTCCCTGGGCCTCATCGCCAAGGCGGATGAGTACTTCCTGAAGACGGCCCGCTCTGAGATCATGTTCAGCAAGCTCAGGGAGAGGAACGGGCTGATGAGGGTTGTGTTGGAACAGATTCGTAAGTCTCTCTCTCTCTCTCTCTCTCTCTCACTCTCTCTCTTTCTCTGTCTCTCACTATCTCTCTCTCCCTCTCTTTCTCTGTCTCTCAATTTCTCTCTCTTTCTTCTCAATTAATTAATTGATGTGACTGATATGAGTTTGTAGTACATGCTTGAGTACATTGCATTACATTAATGGCATTTGGCAGACACTCTTATCCAGAGCAACATACAACAAAGTGCAAAGTGCATACCCATAACCAGGGATAAGTGCGCTGAAAGACCCTAGACATAAGTACAATTTCAACTGCTGTACAACAAAGATAAGGACTAGGGCCTATTTGATCATCAGTTGTTGTTGTTTTTATAGTAATACCGCAACACGCAAATGTATGAATAAACTGCTTACCTAGCCAAACAAAACTAGCGAAGGTATCATCATAATACACAAGTAAATAAGTGAGTACTTTTCATTCCAAAACCAGATCAAAAAGTTCACATCAAATGCTATAAATATCACACTTCTCTGAGTCTCTATTTATGATCATCCTTCTCTCACTAGGCTTTAGTCTAGTTCCAGGTGTTATGGAAGTAACAATAGAGTAAGGAAAGTCATCCCTTCTCATGCAGGCCTGAAAAAAACACAAATACTTTTAATGCAGAAGCTGATACGGTTGTTTGGGTGTTTTTTTTGGTAACCTCTAGAGAACGGTCTGCAGGGGGACACTGCACAGGATGTGTGCGCCAGTCTTGCCCAGGCCTCTTCAGCAGTGAAGCAGTGTGTTGCTTCTTGCAAGCACATCACTGAGAGCATCGACCAACAGAACCGCTTCCAGAATGTGAGTTACACAGTACTCTCTTCAGCTTTAGGGACGGGCAGCACAGTGGTGCAGTGAATAGTCTCACAGCAAGGAGATACCAAGTTTGAATCCTGACCATGGGCCTTTCTGTGTGGAGTTTGTGCGTTTTTCCCCAATGTCTGTGTGTATTTCTGCTTGGTACTCTGGTTTCCTCCCACAGCCCAAACACAGGCAGTAGGCTATTTGGAGACTCAAAATTGCCCCTAGGTGTCAATGAGTGAGCGTAGTGTGTAGGCCGTGTGATGAATTGGTGACCTGCCCAGGGTGTATTCCTTCCTCTTACCCACTGCATGCTGGGATAGGCTCCAGCACCCGATGACCCTGATCAGGTATAAGTGGTTTAGAAAATGGTTGTATGGAGCTTTAGGGACAGACAACTGTTTTATGGAATGTTTCAACAGTGATAAATGTACTGTATGCAATTTGAAAGACAAAAGGTTTGCTTTTGTTCACAGGAGAACGAAGAATGGTTCTTGGTGGCACGAGTAATCGACCGGGTCTGCTTCTTTGGCATGGCACTCCTGTTCATCTTGGGCACGATTGGTATCTTCCTCATGGGTCATTTCAACAAGGCCCCCTCCATGCCTTTTCCAGACGACCCAAAGACATACTTACCCAAGTGAAACCGCAGAATGTTTGGCAGGGAGACGGTTACATGTTGGAAACAGTGGTCTTTGTCTGCATTGCTATGCTGGCTGAAGAAGTTTGTTCACACTCCTTCATGAAAATCCACAAAAAATTAGGCCAGATTTGTTGATTGTGACGACATCATTCAATATTAAAGACATGAAGGTGGGAATGTGGTCAATGCATAGGATATCTCTGTTTAAACATAAGTGAGTTTTTATTCCTCGTATAAGGATGTTGGTACTGTTGTATTACATCTTCTTTCGTTCCTTCTTCTATGGTATGCTAAACCAAAAAAATCTGAAATGCTTGGGAAGAAATTCAATGAAGGAGCTATGTAGCAGTGTGGGAAGATGAAGGAATCGGACTTGCCACCAGAAGGTTGCAGGTTTATATTTTGGGCAGGACACCATGGTTGTATCCTCGCACAAGGTATAACATTTGAGAAAACATCCTGCTGTTTGAATGGAATGTGACGATGTGGATTATATCACCAGTGTTTTATAAGTGCTGCAAGCAAATAATGTCAACAGCTCGGACCGGAGAAACATGACTACAAAAACTTGAAAGCTTCAGAAACGTACTGTACATTAAGAATCATTCTGCATTTGTGGCTGTGATTTGTCAAATGTTTATATTTTCATTTGGTTGTGCATTGCTTGACTATGCTGTTATTAGCTAAAGGAAAACAAGATGCTAGACTTACACATCTGAAAGAACAGAAATGATGCTATTAAATGATAGTGATATGGAATGATTCAATTATTGTTTTGGTTTGACTTTATTTGATTTGAACATAAACAATAGCTGTCATTTCTGTAAGAGCAACAGCTGTGTTGCTTTGTTCTCCGAAACCTTTTTTGGGGGACTGAGCAATCTCTGATCTCACAGTGATAGCATCATGAAGAGAAGGATGTAGGCCGTTTAACATCAATTAATGCTATTGTAAGAACAGTCTTTAGCTCACAATAATCCAGGCCAAAGTAACAGAATGATGTAAAGTGTGTTGGTCATACACCTTTATAGTAAATGGAAATTTGATGAGAGAGAACTGCTGCTGTTTTCTATCAGGCCCAAACAGCCCCTGCGTGCCCTGCCCCCTGGAGAGCTCAAAGCCTATATCGGCTAAGCAAATATTGCCTGCTCCTGTCAGGCTGGTGTTCTAACCCAGATATATAGGACATGAAATCAATACAACAACTATTTAAGCTGTGTTATTACATTTTCAAGGCAGCAAATATTTGACATGTATTCTCTACATTAATCTTGGTGGCAGTGTAGCATAATCGTTATTATGGGTCTGTAATGTAAGGGTGCAGGTCTGCTTTCCAGATAGGATACTGCCATTCTATCCTTGAGAAATGTACTTAACCGGAATTGCTTCAGTACATATTGTGTAAATGCAATTAGAGTTAGTTGCTCTGGAAAAGTGATGTAACTGTAATTTTAGCAGTGAAAAACAATAGGCATGTTAGGCTATTCATATGGTACACATTTGTAAGATGTGCATACGTAAGGTTTGGTTCAAAATTGCAATGAGGATTAGAGCAATAACACCATGCAAACACAGAAGGAAGGGGGTCAGTGTGGGGGCTCCCTTCCCTAGCTTTCCTTGAGGAGACTCAATTTGTACGGATGACTGAGGCCAGTCTTTCCTGACAATGGGAAGGTCCGGCTTGTTGGGATGGCAACCTAGGGGGAGGGACAGAGCCATCGACAGCAGGAGAGAGGCGATTATCCCTAAAGAGGACATGAGGCAGGATGCTGCTGTTCGCTCATCACCCTCGTCAAAACCATCCACGGCACTTTTAGCAAGCACCGTGCATCCAAAGTCCTCCTGTGCCACTGACTTCAATCTCTCTGACATACGAATCTGAAGATACCAAGGAGGACATCTATACTGGTAAGAACTCCAGCACAACCAGATAGTGATCTGAATAGTAGTGCATGTGATGAAATATGCAACTTCTTGACCGTCCTTTCTGGTTCATATCAGAAAATGATAAAATACCACAAAATACCTAATATTTCAACACGCCATTAGCTCTTTTTCCCTCACATTTTGTCTCCATATTGTTACACTTTTTTTAATCGTACAAATGGTTTTTTCTGAGCTCCATGAAAAGAAACCTTTGCCGGATGCTGTTTCAGGGGCTGATCAGGGACAAGCAGGGACAAGCAGAGGACATGGAGTAACTGGGCCTCTTGCAGTGCACAATTCGCTATATACAGCAGTGGTGCTCATTGGACAGCTTCTTTTTAGTTTTACTAATAGCCAACGACTAAGAATTGTTACACTTTGTGATGCTGTGTGTTCCAAAATGGACATGTTGCCTTTTAGATAGCTGTGTGCCAGGGGCTGTAATGCGCTTGATTATTTGTTCTTTGTATTTTGGTCAATGGTCTTGCAGTGAGTGCTGGTTGGAGCCTAGTGCCTGTGCAGCATTAGTTGGGATGGTTTTATGTTAGGTCGTAAATGCCGTGAATACGATGACATGGAGATGCCGTGACCTGAATGAAAACCACTCTGCCGCTGGCCGATTGTCTGGGTCCCTGTGCGCCCGGCGACAGTCACAATTGTTGCAGTGCCAAGGGGACGACAGTGAAGAAAATCTTTGCTTTAGACATGGCTGAAAAGGAGCCATGTGTCTCATGAAACGGCACAATACCAGCTTCTTTTAAAGGCTGAGCATGTTTTCCCCAGTTAGATAGTGTGCCGAGAGCAAGCTGGCTCACCAATACTTGGAGCAAGATTTATAACTTTTCAAATTCTGTTTTGATGTAAGCATATACATTCTTTAGCTATTTTCTATATTTTTTTCATCAAGGCTTAATTTCTGGCTTGAATAAATAATAATGCATGAAGAATATATGAAGAGCCTAAATGTAAATATGGGTGTAGGAGGGAGCAGGAATATTGTGGTGAATATCTATCTCCTGTCACAGCTTTTCATGTATCCCATTTCCTGCTTCAGGCTATATCTCTGCTTTTCCATTTAGCATTTACCATTCCTGTCATACCATCATAATTCCATCATAATACCATAATACCATCATAATTCAAATACCTTCATTTCAAACTGTGTAGGCCCACTCCCGGTTTCAAGTTTTGTTTACATTTCCTGTTAGTTAAAAGTTCCTGTCATAACTTCACACTTTTTTGCTTCCTGTTTCAGAACATGTCAGCTGTGACGGTTCAGCCCCTCCCATTTGGACGTCTGGAGAGAGAGAAACACATCGAGACGCTTTTCAGGGCTTTCCAGCGCAGAATAAGGCGTTCCACAGACCCTGGGGTATCGATGGCATCCCACTCTCTGGGGGGGCCTGTTTCCCCTCAGCTCCACAGTGCAGAGGTGCCGGGGCTGAGGCAGGAGAGGGAAGAGGACGGCCAAATGGACTTTGGGAGAGGAGCTGTAGGGGTGGAGATGGACCTCCGGACTGATGGGAACCATACTGGCACAGAAAAAGCTGAAGGCCTGGGACTACTGGACTCCATCAACCAGCTGCGCATCACTGCCAAACCGGAGCTGCAAGGTCAGAGGTTATCCATCAAACACATCTCTCTTCATGTAATTAAAGGCTGCTTCCATGTGCACTTAAATACTGTGATTTTTAGTAGTGTGTTGAAAATATTCTATTGAGAAAGAACTACCCTGTCTCAACCAGAGACCACCGCAGAATGGAACCAAAGGTTGACAGTTCCGTATCATACTCCATAATTCTCACTAGCAGTGCTACTTAAATCCAAGTCCTGTGGACCTTGGGGTCTGCAGGCATTTGCTTCAACCATACGTTACACCAACTATTTTCACTAATGAACTTATTATCTGAATCGAGCAGATAAATTAATTAATGAAATCAGGTGGTGTAGCGCACAGTCAGGGCAAATACCTGCAGACACTGTGGCCTGCATTACATGAAGTTGAGTAGTGCTGCTCTAGAGCATTATTCATGCACTGCCCACCTGCTGCTCAATTCATTTTGCAGGTCCACACTGTGTTCCACGCCGGACGTATAGTATTGCTTCAGGAACCAGAGACCAGCTCTACGTGGCAGTTGAAGGTAGTGCCCACCTACCTGGATTCAGGGAACAAATCCCACCAGAGACGTAGTTCATAAATGGTTGAGATTTTTGCTTAAAATCCAAGGGAACGGACCCTTCTGTTGTATTTAACCTAGATCAGCCGATTTAGATAAATAAGAATACAGGGATCTGTTCCACAAAGCAGAAATACTGAGCTAGCTGGATAACTGCACTGAGTTTTGCTCTATGGTAACTAATCTGTACCGCGCAATATTGAAATAAACCTTGACATTTGTATTTCAAGCAAGTACAGAAGAATGTTTTTATTTTAGGTGAACGGTAGTGTTTGACTGTGCTCCACTGCTCTCTTCAGAAAGCTCCTGCCTATGTCTGCAGTGCTGTGGTCCAGCACGTTCCTGCTCCTTGCAGGGTTTCGACCGGCAGGCCCAGCAGGTCTTCTTGTTTGAAAGGCCCCTCAGGGCGGATGCATGCTGTCTGGGCTGCTGCCTGATGGAAATGAGGGCTTTTAATTCTGACCACCAGCTGATTGGAACTGTGTACCAGAGGTATGTGGAGTGTTACAGCATCTTCAATGGAAAGTACCACTCCCTAAAAAAAGACACACACACACACACACACACTGTGTTGCGTGTCCATGCTAAACTTAGATGGGGTCAGATGCAGAGCACAGCTGTCTGTTTGGAGCTTTATTAACTTGGGTACGAATGCAGTCCGCTAGATTTAGACTGAGGAGGAAACTTAGCTTCTTGTATTCTTCCCAAATCATGTAATCTATATCATCCCATTTATAATAATTTTCGTAATCTCAGACACAATTATTTAGTTCCAAATGCCCCCCCCCCCCCCCCCCCCAACTGTTCCCACATCTCTCATTACCTATTAAATCTCCCACTATCAATTACTCACTCATCTGGAAGTGATGTTAGCCAAGTCCGAAATTATTAATTCACATAAAACGTGAATGCACTTATGATCACCTCCAAGTTGCTCTGGATAAGGGCTTCTGTTAAATGAATGCAATGTACTGATTGACTTCAGTGAATGGTCTGAATGTAATTCCTGTTCATTTTGGCAGATGGAGCATGTTCACCCCTCTCTTTGAGATCTGTGACTCTGACGGGACATCCACAATCAGAATCCAGGGTCCCTGTTGTCCCAGTCGATGCTATTCTAACCAGGAGTTTCAGGTGCGGTGACACATGCAAAGTTGTCTGCACCTTTTTTGGGGATCCATCATATTAATGAATAATTATTAACACTTTATTGAAATGATCAGTCCGCTGTGATCTTCTGGAACAGGTTACACATACTGTATCCATTGCTACACCGAGACTTGGACTGGGGTACATTGTGTGAGTTTACAATCAAATATATGATGCTTTCTCAGCTTTTAAACTTACATACCCTCTGATCTTGGGTCTCAATTTCTGTGTTTCAAGTATTGCAATAGGTTAAAATTGGCTACAGATGCTCAAAACTAAAAACCCTTGAGATTTAGAAACAATGACATAGTTGTTTATAATAACATGGGTTTTAGGAATCTAGCACCATTCTTTTTACAATTATTTTGATTTTATGCTGCACTTTGAATGCCATATTTTTTGTTTTAACCGACCAGGTGGTTTCAACCATTGGAGAGAGACTGGGACGAATATGGAAGAAGTGGCCCGGATTCAATGAAGAATGCAACATGGACCATGAGTTTTTTGGATTAGACGGTGAGTTTGGAACTTTTTACTGGAGAAGGTGGGAGAGGGATATCCTAGCATGCTTTATTCTGTGAGCTCCTGCATTTCTCTCAACAGTCCCTCAGGAAATGAGCACAAGAACAAAAGTCCTTCTACTGGCTGCGACTTTCTTGCTGGTAGGTACATTAAAACAGGCTAGTGAATTAATTCAGAGAAAGATTGTATTCACATTGAGATTAGAATAAGATATAACAAAGGAAACAAAAGTGACTAATACATACCGGTGCATTATTGTACACTTGAATATACAGCTTAAATAACCATTAAAGCAATATTAGAATATTGAGTTTCAGAATGTGATTTAAGCACTATATACTGTGTATCCATTTTTTTAAGAATCACATGTTCTTTGAGATGAGTTAACCTGGTCGGAAAAGGCCCCTGAAGCGAGGTGAGAGGTCATCAGTTCTGCTGGGACTAGGAAAAGTCCGTCACTGGGGCTAGAAGACGTCTGTCACGGCTGCAGTTGATGCAACAGTCCCAGTGGAAAACAATGATCCTGACACAGCTGACAGTCTCCTCACTTTCAAAACAACCCACCTCTGGCTCAACTACTGCTGCTAGAGGGCAACGTCAGAAGTCCAGCTTCCTTGACCAAATGAAGAACACAGGATACACGCTGCTTACATCTATCATTTACCCATTTAAATAATTGTAATCTTTGTTTTCTACCTCTTCAACATCAGTGAATGTACTCTTCTGAGACTTTACATGAATTTAATTTTACATTGCACATGCCAACACCTCTTAATTGGTAATCATTTGTTCCGCAAAATTGTTCAGGCATTGTATGCAACCTCTTTCTGCTTGTAGTCTTTTTTCCCCCAAAAAGGATGTACTAAAATATACAGCTACTCGCTGCCTGTATTTTCGGTAACTGTAGCTATCATTTTGAAGTTGTGTCCAAGTGACTAGGATCACAATGGGGAAAGAACTGGACAATGGAACATTAATGGACTGAGAACACAGAAGCCAAGCATTTGAAGGTCACCCCCTGGAAAAGTTGTTGGCCAAATCATTTTGTCACTCTTACTGAATGTGGCAATGGATTCATCACTGGCATTCCACTACATGCAGTATGCTCCCCTCTTCCAGCGGGAAGATTGCCTTATTCCTATGTTTGTTCACATTTATTTCATGTGTAGCCTGATTGCCACCCATTTTAATTGACCTGTTGATACTGATTCCTGCTACAACACTACGATATCAGTAACGAACATGAATGTATATATTGAAGTATTCAATATACTCTTCATTTAACTGAATCTAAACATGACCAGTCCATGTCAAATTAATTTTAGTACATTGCTGTTCAGGTTTTATATCACAATGTTTTTTTGTATTTGGAGGTGGGGAGGTTATTCGTGTGACTTTTTGTCCTGTGATACTTTACTGCCCGTATTAGATACTGCAAAAGAATTGTGGATGTTTGGTTAATGTTACCGTGTCAATTATTTTTCTCTGTAATCTTTTAGTGGGCCAATACTGGCAGAACCCCATTGGTCAACCATTGACACATTGCTGTGCTGACAAGCCGAAGTCAATCTGCTATGGCTTTGTAAACAATTCAGTTAGCAACAGCCATTTAATAATGGTCCCTAGTAGGTCGGCCATTACCAGTGTTCCATTGCCTTTGCCAACATAAACAGAAACATTGTTTCCTTGTCAGTCGTTGGTCCTTACTTGTTTATCAAAACAAGAACAAATCTTGAGATCTTCACATACAAACTTTCAACACTCATGCAGTTGTCACTTTTCGTCAATATATTGACATTAGTACTTTAAGCACAATGGTTTGAAAGCATTAAAAAAATAAAAGCGCTCTTTATGATTTTCTACGGGCTGTATGTGTTAACACTGCTACAAAAAAGCAGCTAGGATATGTCACAATACTGAGATCGTTTCTTGTCATTTCAGTTTTCTTAAAGGAGTGGCATTTCAAGTAAACACTGGTAACATCACAAAGTAGGACACTACAGAGCTTCAATAGCAGCAGATGCATAATTGACATTTATTGCTATAATCAATCAGGTGAAATCAGGCAACACAATTCTCCTTTTGAATGACAGAGCTTCCTGCAAGACAGCACCACCTACTGAAACCCAGACAGTAGTAACGGGTAAATAATGTAGTGTTCCTATCACGGATCCAGGATCGGATCTGTAAAATGGTAAGAGATTAAGATTAGGGTTGAGTTAGCTGACCCTGGATCAGTGCTTGGGGGCAGGGCACTATCTAGCTTAATAACACAGCAGCACACATCCCTCTGCATCTTAAGAGATGGCACTGCCATTAAGTTTCCACTTCGGATTCCTAAATATGGTACGATTTAAAAAATGAAACTCAAAAATAAAAATAAACCTTCAGCTTTTTAAATTTGGAGTAGACGGGCTGAAGTCCAGGCACAGTGATATAGGCAGCACGGCAGTCTATTTGAAAGAGACGCTCCAGGTGACACCTTTTAGGATGTCCTTTGGGGATGTTTCCACTTCCAGGTCAAAGGTAAGAATCAAGACAGGATTCTCCAATGATCCGTCAAATGTCCACTTAAAAATATATATATTTAAAAATAAAATTAATACTGTAATTTAAATACTGCACTACAGTAAAACAGCCTCCAGGCCTGTCCACATATTTAAAATAACAATTGTATAGTTCTGGGAACCATTTCCTGCTGTATAGTGCATCATTGCAATACTAATATGAGGAGCTGTAATATGCAATATAACAATACATGCTACTCATTTATGTTGGGGTTTTGGTTTGTTTTTTTGTTATTTTTCTTGAAGGCTCTTAAACAGTTATTGCCCATATCACAGCGGCTGAGATTTTGACTATGTAGGCTCCCTTATGCACCGGAGAGAGTGAGAGAGACACCATCGTCCTCAGTCTTCAGCTAGGTCATCTTGTTGGGTGTCTTGTGTTTACTGGACGACAGCCACTTCAAGGACAGCTCGAGTTTTCCACTGACATTTTGGCTCCTCGTTTAGCTGGCTCTTGGCGTGGCTACCGTATTATGAGTAATGTTAAAAGAAATTATTCCCACAAGCCATCAGAAAGCCTTCGTCTCCCTGCTCTGTCTCTCGTTCTCCCTCTCTCTTTGAAACAGTGACGATATATTTGCGGACATTCTCCTCAGGATATTCCTCTTCACCCAGACCACAAATACAAATCTGGTTCAGGGAAAGGGAGAGAGAGAACACATTCAAATAGGAAAATGGCATGATATATTCTATTGGTGCACTCATGCATTTAGAAAATATGCCTCAACATGCATAAGTGACCTGAAGGCTAGTGATAATGGGTCAAAAGGAGAGACCTACCCTTGGCAGAAACTTGAAGGAACTGGAGTTAGCGCCCCCCACTGGCATTCACCAGGCCATGGAAATCCTCCCAGGCCCTAACCAATCAAAAACAAGGAGAGGCTTCGGAACAATATCCAGTTTTTTGGTGTGTGTGCTTGAAACAGTGAGACAAAGAAAAAGAAAGAGAGACCATGTGTATCTGTACATTTGTGTTTGGTTTATTGTTTACATACAGTATGCGTGGGTATTCTTGGTGTGCTGGGTGTATGTGTGAGAGCATGTACATGTAGCATATGCATGTGATTGCACATGCCTGTACAAGAAGTGTTTGTGTGTGGGTGAGGGTGAGAGAGAGAGAGACAGAGATTGAGAGAGAATGCATGTTCATGCCCATGCAATATATATGTGTGAGTGGGCGTTGGCATACTTTATGCTGTCAGTATGGGTTTTGTACTCCATGATGGTATTGGGAGGCAGGTTGAGGACTCTCCTCAGTGTGTCTCTAATGCGGGCGGTGGTAGCCTGGTCACTGGCAGTTTTGTTCCAAATGGAGATAATATCTTCCTGAAACATAAGGAATAACCATGGAGAAAAGGCAGGGCCTGAAAACACCACAAATTAACAATTCAGGCAAAGTAACTTAAGGCTACAACAGCCCATTTGGGTTTTAAACCCACGACATTATGGTCCAGCACACAAACCACTGCTACCATTCTTTAATGCCACTTGCCCAATGTTCTTATGCAGAATGATTTACAATGCAACCACAACTGTAAAGAGTGCATTCACCATCATCAGCAAATTTGAGAGGAAGCAGTGCTGAAACATTCCTCAAGTGGTTTTGTGGATCAAAATGGTTTTAATGAACCGAAGAGAACTCGATTTCTGTCCATCCTGCCTTTGACTTCAGGCCAAATTTCCAGGAGATATTCATGACATTATAACCTAACTTTGATGGAAGTTTGATCCGTTTTGAAATGCAGGTTTTTTTTGCAAATAAACTTTCAGTTTTAAAATCACTCATATCACCGTTACCTTTATTTTTTGGGATAAAAGACAGAGCTGGAAAAACTTATATTAAAATAACTTATTATATATAAATAATATATGAACAAGTTATCTATGATCTGGACTGGTAGGTGCTGTAAGTACCGGTAGGAGTTACCTGGAAACGCACGGAGACGACGGCACCGCAGATCTCCTCCCCCACCATGAACTGCTCCCCCAGCATGGCCAGGATCAGGTTCTCCCAGCAGCGGGAGGCCAGGCCTTTCCGCAGGCGGATGATCCACTTCCCCCCACTCTTGTTGGCATCGTCCTGGCAGAGTTGGAAAAGAACAGAGGGCTACTGCCGCTACAGAAACAGGCTCTCTTAACCCTTTAAGGTGTAAGATCACAATTAAGTGATCAGTGTTCTTAATTTAACATTATGTAAATTAAACATAATAAATAAAATAAAATTATTTGTTATTTAGCTGGTGCTTTTATCCAAATGGACTTACAGTTTATTAGACTAAACAGGGGACAATCCCCCCTGGAGCAAAGTGGAGTTAAGAACCCAACAGCTGTGCAAATCTTATCGTGGCTACACTGGCGCTTCAACCACCAACCTTCCGGGTCCCAATCATGTACCTTAGAATTTTGAAAAAGCAGTGCAAAAAAACCCCTACTTCTTCAAAGGGTAAAAAGCATCCAAGCATTTGTTGATGACAACTACCTAACTCAAAATTTGAAAGGTGCCAAACCCACCTCCCACATTGGTTTGATGCCCTCTTTGAAGAGGTGGAAGTCGCTGTGGCCCGTAAGGTCACCTGGCCGGGTCATGTGACTGTAGAAGCGCCAGAACTGCTCCACCTGGTGGAAAGAGACAGCTGTTGTGCCAGATGTTTGCAGAAGGCAGGTTCTACGTAGGGTGAATTTAGTCAGTAAACTTGCTTTTCGATGCCCATGAAAACATCCACTTCCCACATACGTTTGCCATGGCACAGCTTTTCAAAATACTGTAAGCTACCTGAGCTTATATCCTGACAGGGAGTAGTGTGTCGTGCTGCAACTGATATAGCAAAAGGAATGCAACTGTAACCTTTTAAGTTGCATAACGGTGCCACTTAGTGGCGGAAAATTATAGCAGCAGGCTCAGGGAGCGATTTCAGCATGGATAAGTACAATTGTTCCATTAGCACAGTATTTCTTCTTATTTTATTCAGCCATTCAGTCCAGGTATGGACATATTATAGGTATGTATAAACATAAGAAAAATAACGTCAGGTGAGGATTATGCAGAATGCTTGAGGTTTCGAACCAAGGAACTGAGGTAGTAACATAGTTACTGCCATCTCCTGCACAATTGCATATTAGTATTATAAGACTCACAGAGGCAAAACTCCCGATCTGTTTGATGTTCTGTTCGTAGCTTTGAGAGCTGGCAGGTCGACCTGGAGTGCGGCGTGAGTACCAGAAGGAGTAGTTATACTGCAGGGGGTGTTCCCCTGCCCCAGGCACAACTGTCTGCAGAGAAAGAGAGAGAGACTGTCAATCCAGCAGGTCTGGGTTAAATACGATCAGTGCTCGATTGATCTTGTCCGCTGCAATTGAGCCAACAAACAAAAGCAGAAGGCAGGGACTTTTTGAGACTACTATATTTTATAGCTTCCAACAGACCAGACAAGCTCAATAAAGCGTAGAAAAGTATTTGAAACAAACAAATGATATCATTTGACCCAGGTCTGCAATCCACTGGTGCCATCAAACCAAAATCAGTGAGCCAGTCCAGCAGCGACACTGGCAACGGCTCACGCACTCACTGACCTGCTCTAACCATGCACTTCTCATTACACAAAGCGGTGTAAAACTGAGAATTAAAAACCACTTTCATCTCCAGAAATAACAGGATTGTGTTATTCCTGCTAGTCAAGTCCATACTTTACATAGATAATGGTTGGGGCTTTAACACACCCACACATTTGTGCATGCCTGCACACGGCCACACAGTGGCATGCAGGTCTACACACTGACATGCTATGCATTTGCATACACAAGCACGCAGACACACAGGCACCAATTCACACAACTTGGAAGTATGTTGAGCACCTTCCTCTTGTTCTGGTCCGTCTCTTCCTCCTCGTTTTTTTCCTTTTCACACTCTTTCGGTGAGCCGCTGTCCTCGTTCTGATCGTGGTCCCCGCTGTCGTCATCTTTCAGACTGCAGCAGACAGTTCCATTATTACTCTCACGCAGTCAGGTACACACACGCGCACGCACACACACAATGCGCAGGCTGCACCTCAAATACTGTTTACATATCTGAGGTTCTGCCCCAGTCTGACACTTCAGGGCAAACAGAGAAATACAGTCCTGCCACTACTCTCCAAACATTCACAGGCAAATGTACGAATAAAAATTAAAATAGTACATTAAATATATTGGAAATACGTAACATGTTGTTGTTCGGGGAAGAGTTATTTATTTATGCATTTATTTATTTATTATCATTATTCTGCACTTTTACATAAAATCGTAACAAATAACTAATGTAACGAATGTACTTTTTGTGGAGGGCAGAACATCATAGGGTCCAGAGCAAATATCGTGGTTCTGGGTCCACAGCTACCCTGGAGGCTGTGCCAGTACAGCCCATAATGGTCCAGTTATGTACTGGCTGGAAACACTCCGTTACTGTAGGTCTCATAATAATGTAGTTTCAAATAACGTTCACCTTCATATAACTACGAGCAACTCACTATGAGTCTACACTTTTACTGTTATAATCAACGATAAATTTTTTGTAAAACCCAGATGTAGTAATCATCTAGTTAGTTGGCTAGCGTTAAATTCTTCATTAATGTTAGCTGGCTAGCTTTAATTCTTTATGTTAGCAAACATTTTAAGCATTACAAGCTGCAAGACTGACTAGCATTGCACAACTTGCTTAGTGCACCATGGGTAGCTATCAAATGAGTTAACAGCTGTTCAACAAGACACATACTGCTTCACAGAAACAAGTTTGCTTAACTAGCTGTTAGCACTTCAAACTTTAAAATGAAAGTGCTCACATTATTGTTTTTTTTCTGGTAACATACAACATGTTTAGATTACTAATCATTGTTAAGATCTTTCTTTTACATTCACTACAGCTTGCCTTAATTCGCAAGCCTTCCAATGCAGCCAGAGCAGAAGGGAGTTTGGTTTCCAACCGGGTCCCAGCGCACCTGCCCCTGCCTTTCATCAACTTACAACCCGGGGATTCAGCTACGGCCTGATGGGCCTTGCTCGTTCAAACACAAGCATTTCCCCCCAGATTAACTCAGCATTGCAAGAATGGACAATTGGCTGTCGTGGCGTATTCACCCACGATGCAGGACACAGCAAGCGTGGGACACATGGCAGGCACTCGTGTGTGACCTCTGCCTATGCAAGACTCGCGGAGACACGCCTCTTTCTTTACAACAAGAACAACGCAGACAGCAAGCTAACACTACAACTAATCATTTACGATCAGCGAGGAAAGCGAGTAATCTGCAGCTCTTCGTAACAGGTCTCTTTACTCACGCGTCAAATTTGTTGTTCATTATTTTCTATATGGGTGTCTGTCTCCGGAGTCTGACAACAGCCCCCTGAATTCCGCAGGAACAGCGGCGTGCACAGAGACGGGGGCGCGCATCGTGCAGTGTCAGCGTGCATCGACGGCACATGCGTTGCAGATTGTTTAAATGTCTCCTCAAACGTTAATTTCATAATTTCCCGCGCGTGCCTTTCCGTACTATATTATTAATAGCCGACGTCCCGACGTGTTGACAATGTTTCGCTCCTCGGCGTCATCAAAGCACATCGTAGAAGCAAGCTGTATAAGCCTGTATGAGTTGCCTCTCATTACAGAAAAGTAGAACACGTCATGGTTTATTTTATCATTTTATTGTACTGAACATACCATTTTCTGTTCACTGACCTGACCGTCTAATATTCAAGTTCTTGGAAATTGCAAATACAGCCAAGTTTATACATACACATTTGAGTCAAACATAACGTTTAAAATGCCACATTTAAAAAATATATATTTTTAGGTGTACTAACACTTGGAATTGCACCAAAGTTTATCATCATGTGCTGTGCCACCTTTAAAAAGGGGAAAAGAGTAGGAACTACCTGCAATGGAGGAAAAGCACAAATGGAAAAGTATTACAGGAATACAGGCATATGGATCATACATTAAGCTCTCGAAAAGGAGCAGTCAAGAAAACGTAAATCTACATCTCAGTAGACTGGATCTTCCCAATCATAAACATGGACCTTCATGATATTTTTTTATAACATTTCAGAAAGGAACAGGCTGGAAATTAAAGTGATGAAAAGTCAACGGAGCAGTCATTACTTTGTCGGTAGTTATTCTTCCTGTCATCTTAAACCATTAGAAGTCTTCAACAGAAGAGTAAAAGCGCTTCAAAACGAACCTAGCGGAAAGTACTCAAGCGCACAGCAAGTGGACCTCACTAGCCAAATTGTTAATGAGCGCAACAGGATGTCCAGCCAAGCACTTTCCCTAAGTTCCCCCTCCCCAAGAAGAGTCCTAGGTGCGGTTAAGTGCGGCTTGGGCCACACTCGCCCGTGGGAAGGAGCTGCTGGTGCAGGCTGATGCAGACCGTCGCCGAACGGCCGGCAGCACGTTTTGGGTTCCGTGCCCCCCGCTACCTCCTCTCTCCCCCAGCCACACTGGTTTCGGAGGGCAGCCCGTCTCTCTCCCGTGCTGGTGCGGGCTCGGAGGGGTTGGGTGGGGGGTTCGACCAGGGGAGCCCCGGGCGCGGCTTCTCGCTCCCATCCCTAGCCCCCCTCGAGAGGGTTCATGAGTGGCGCCTTTGTTTTGGCGGCGGGACGGGCAGCAAGGAGGGGGCCCCTTCAATCAGCCCGTTTGTTTACACCGCCAAGTCACGTCGCCTCCCATTAGTGCCGAGGCAGTGGACGGGCTGTGATGTACTAATCGCTGTGGCCTGCCCTCTGTGGACAAATAAAGACTCTCTGGCTTCATTTGCCCCTGGGGGGGGTGGGGGGCACTTTCATCTCGGGCCAGAGGCCGAACCCACGTCACTGTACAGGAGGGGGGAGGTCTCCCATCATTAGCTGTGCATCACAGAGATGTTAGAAACCTGCCGAAAGAGAGAGAGGGACAGAGAGACAGACAGAGCAGGACATAGGGGTGAAATAAATCTTCCTACAGAACTGTGTAGCAAAACATGCATTTAAAAAAACATGTATCTGGTTCATGAGTAGTGCCAATATGAACTGTACTGAATAATAACAATAATAACAACTTCACGATTAATAATAATTGTCATTTGTGATAGAGGGTATTGGGGATTTTTAAAAAAGTTCATATTACAATACTTGAGAAAATTTTGAAGAGCAGTTCTCATGAAAAAAGCAGCACAATAATACAGGCACAATTAAATCATGAAATGGCATTTCATTCTTCTCTAGCAAAATAAATCAATTAAAGGTATAATATGTGTGGTTTTTACCTTGAAAATATAATGAAAGGATCATGCGAACGCATATCTGAGATGGACTCACAATCTCCGTCTTTGCACACCTTTGCCAAATTTGTGTTCCTTTACCCGTATTTGTAATTCTACACTGGGTTTGGGGTGTTTCTGGTGCTTATCTTTTCTGTGTGCAGAGGGGTGGGTGTGGCTCGGGTGAGTGGCGGGGTTGAGGATGGAGGAGGAGACGTGTAAACACAAGAATGCAGCACTGCTAAAAACAAACCCTGCACAGTATGCCTTTAAAACATCACAGCCTACATACCTCGCATAGTCACAACTAAACACTGCCCTCTGGTGCAGCTTGTGGAAAATATATACTCGCAGACAGATCTAAAAGGAAAAATCGTTTGGCTTCATGGGATGTGGCAGCCAGACCAGGCCTCAAGCAGGTCAAGCCGAACAAGCTTTTTTTTTTTTTTTTTTTTTTTTTTTAATAAAATATTACGTGTCCTTGCAAGCTATTTCAGATGACATCCTAGTCAATGTAATCAACCCTGAAGTGTAAATTCCTGTTTGGTCACCAGGTTAAAAAGGGGAGCTGTGTCATTTGAACCCTAAAGCAGGAACTCACCTCCTGTATGAACTGTCCCAAAGCCTCCTGGCTCTTCACTACTTTCCTAGACCGAAAGAAAGAGAAAGAAGGGAGAAGAAAAAATAAACACATATATATATATATGTATGTTTCAGCACTGCTGACATTTACTGACTTTATTTTAAAATAACAAAACATGTCCACTTAATACCACAATGGCCACTGTTATCAGGCAATATTAATAATAATCACAAATGGATGGCCATTAATTAAGTCTGCTTAGGGCCCTGATCGCATGGCAAAGCAATAAATTCTAGTAAGATCTTTAATAATTCATCTTAGACTGTAAAACAAGAGGGGATAAAGCACATCATTTCCAAATATGATGTATTTCTGAATTTCCATCCATCCATCCATTATCTGAACCCGCTTATCCTGATCAGGGTCACGGGGGGGCTGGAGCCTATCCCAGCATACATTGGGCGAAAGGCAGGAATACACCCTAGACAGGTCGCCAGTCTATCGCAGGGCACACACACCATTCACTCACACACTCATACCTACGGGCAATTTAGACTCTTGACCGCGCAGGCTATTCATTGTAACGGCTCTAAATGAATTCAAACGAAGGCAGTTTGATCAGTCCTGTGGTCTGTACCTGCAGATCTTCTTTGCCACGGTGAGGGTGAAGTGGCCCTTGCACTGGGGCTGGTAGGTGGAGGGGAGGATGACGTAGGCCCCAGGGGCCAGGCTGCAGTGCAGGGACACCTCGGGGGTGTAGCAGTGCGGCACGCAGCTCACCTTCGGCTCCTGATCCTGGGAGATCTGCGGATCCACGGACCCCTCAGGAACCTACAGCACATCCGCCCACAGACACACACGCAGATACGCATGCACACACACACGCACACACACGCAGATATGCATACACAGACGCACGCACGCACAGATATGCATACACAGACACATGCACGCACACACACAGATATGCATAGACACACGCACGCACACACACGCGCACACACACGCGCACACACACGCGCACAACCACAGATAAGCATACACACACACGCAGATACGCATATACAGACACACACACACGCACACACACACACACACGCATGCGCGGATACGCAGACACACACAAAGACAAATAGACAAATAAATCGCCATTCATACACAAAGGAGTGAAAAGAGTGACTGATAATCACAGTGACTGCTCCTTATAGATTCACAAAATGGCCGACCCGTTAGCCTGTCTCCCTGGCCCTGTCCTGCAGACTGGTCACCTGGTATATGTGGAAGCCGATAGGTTGGAGGGCTTTGGCGGGGCAGTGCTGGCGTAATGTGATCCTTGTGTTGGGCTCGCTGGAGTGGTAGTTGATGGTGAGAGGCACGTGCGGGTTCGTCCGGTGGGACGGAAAGTTCCGGCTTCCCCCCGCTGAAACCCCTGGGACCCACCTCCCGGGGAAGCGGCTGGTCTCCCACTCCCCGTCCGAGACCTCCGCGACCGGTGAACGGGGGAACTTCAGCGCACTGTCGCAAGACACAAGTCCACGTGAGGCTCCACGCGCTTGTCCGCCATTTTCCCACCACAAACACTGCTCAGAGGTATCTGAAACCCATCTCTCAGCTTTGAACAATTAGATAAACGTGAAGAAACAAAAAACATCAGAGAATATGCTTGAATTTTCCAACACAAACACTTTACATTACATTATTGGCATTTGGCAGACGCTCTTATCCAGAGCGACGTACAGTTGATTAGACTAAGCAGGAGACAATCCTCCCCTGGAGCAATGCAGGGTTAAAGGCCTTGCTCAAGGGCCCAACGGCTGTGCGGATCTTATTGTGGCTACACCGGGATTAGAACCACCGACCTTGCGTGTCCCAGTCATGTACCTTAACCACTACGCTACAGGCCGCACTTGGTTATCAATCCGTCTCCTGACTGCTCTACAGCGCCATTTGAGGCCCATCATTGCCAGCTTAAACAAGCAGTGAAGGAACAGACAAACAAGAATAATCACAGAGTAAACGGTGGCAACATTTTACACAGACCACTTGACACGCATCCAATTCTATTCTCTGTCCGATTTACTTAATAAACTCCCACTGAGTCCAAAATACCATAGCAACAGGCCCAGCCACGATGTGCGCTTTCTAAGTGAGAAAAGCTTTGCTTCTTCACGGTGGCTTCTTTGGCTACGTTGCCTGGGGAAACGGCTGTGCCTACCTCAGAGACACGGGGGCGGAGGAGAAGACCCGGAGCAGGAAGCTGGCTTCCGCCCCCTGGAGGAAGGTGCTGGGGACCAGCAGGTGAAACCCCGCCCCCAGGTGTGTGCGCAGCGTGACCTCACGCTCATAGGCGTGGCAGCGGGTGGAGGCACAGGGTGTTCTGTTCAGAGTCCGCGTCAGGTTAAAGTGCTTCTTCTCCACCTGGGGGAGAGAGAGGGTCCGCATGAAATTCATTAATTTTTTTTTCAATACCTTTTTTATAAAAACAGTATAACAGTATACTTGGTGGGCTTAATGACAACATTTCTCTGAAATGGCTACCTTCCATATGTGGAGTCCAATAGCTTGGTAGTCCTGGTGCTGCTTGAGGCCGCCCTCTTGTGGGTCTTCCATGTTACTGCACCCTCTGAAAGTGGAGGGTTGTCTCCACCCTCTGTGCTGCAGAAGGGACACCAACACCTCTCCTGGCTCACTCGCCCGCAGCCAGAACTTTGGGTTGCTGCCAAAGCTGCTGTTATTACGACAACCGCCCGCGGAATGATCCTTGATCCAGCAACCACCCACCTGCTGGCTGTGAGGTAACTCTTTCCCTATTGGACAGAGGCGTAGGATGTCAAGGGCCAATCATATGTAAAGCACACAACAGCTACACTATTTGGAATATAGTCTTTAATACTCTGTAACTTCTTCAGGTTAATTTTAATTATGGACTAGATGTGGTGAACTGCATGACCACTGGGTACCTGTATAAATGCTTTGAAGTAGACCCTGTTTGCTGATTGGATATCCCACAGTGACTTCATCAATCTCCTTCAGGAGCTCCGCCTCCTCGACCCAGAACTCTCCTTCCTGGGTGCGGCTGAGCAGGTCCTGAGAGTAGCCTGGCTTCAGCTCTCTCCAGCCTTCCCCACTGCCAGGACAGACAAAGGCTGTGATGTCACCACCCTGAAATGTATCCTGCTTCTGAATCTGCCATCGCCCTCCTTTAACTGCCCCTCTACATTAATATTTTTTTGTAGCTGGATATTTACTGAAGCAAGCAACCTAGGATGTGGACCAACAGCCTTTGAGTTCCAGTTCCCTATCCACTATGTTACACTGCTGCCCTAACTACTCAGGGTAGCACTGACCTCACACAAATCGACAAGGGATTTTTACTGACATGACAGAGGTTAAGTGGAAAGCTGAAGTGTACAGCCTCATTGTCACACCTTGGACTTAAACCTGCAACCTACTGTTCCTTGACCGTGAAATTACACTTTGTAATTCACAGCTGTATTATTAGAAAGAATATTTGTGTGAAGGCTATTTGCAGCACGTCAATACAGACGGCACTTTAAAGTTGTTTGGGCTGAAGGTTAAAAGCAGCTTAATTTAATGTCATTCATTGGTTTATTTGACAAGGTCACTGCACACGAATAACGTTTCTGTAAATGTGCCAGAGTCTGCCAGAGAAGCTAATTTTCACCCTGAGACCTGGGGCTACATGTCTTTGGATTGCGGGAGGAGATTTGCCCTACACACCTCTCACTCCAGGTCCCCCCCCAGCAGCGACGTCCCCACGGGTTCCTGATCCTAAACAGACGCACGTGACCGCCCGTCTCTGTTGTCACGTCTGTCCACTCCATCACACACAGCGCGTGGTACTGGCCCAACTCACTGGCACCTGGGGGGGGGCATTGGAGTTAACACGGTTTCCGTGACAACTGTTGAATCAGGCATATTCCAGCCCCCAATCCACACACTGTGGCTTTAAAAGGGCTAAGTCATGTGGCTATTCAGAAATAATATTTCCGTTCTTCCGTCTGGAAAAACACACGTACACAACCATGTGGCTAGTGTAAGAAATCTGAAAGGAAACTTAATGGCACACAGCAGGCTAATCGAAAAAATGCTTCAGAGATTAATATGGTCATCACACAGAGATCTCCTTTAACATCCTGTGAGTGACGTACTGTAGTAACCATACATGTGCCAGTATTCAGTGTTAGTCATGAGACCGCTTTCGTGTGAACTGAACAGGGTCTTAAGGTAAGCTGCTTTAATTTCAGTGCTATAATGAGGAAAATGTGGATTTTAAAAACGCCACTTCTTAAACCAAAATGCGCTATTCATCAACGGATGTCTCTGCATGGATCCGACCTGAACAAAACCAATTGATCTATGACCTAATTGTGCATTTTCCCTGGCACAGTACAGCCATGGTATTTCTTTCATCCCTATAACTTTCACAGGATATTCATATTTTTTTTAATTCGGCATGACTACTGCCAACAAGCTGATATTAGCTTGATTTGTTTTACATAAACGTTACATAGAATTTTTTTTCCTTGTCATTTATTCATGCCAATAATCCATAATTAAAAGAGAAATGCTTAATCGCCATGATAGGAAAAGCGAGATGAATCTTCCAGTATCCAATGCAGGTATACAAGTCATCAAAGGGCTAAGTGTTCAGAACTAATTATTATCATTAATATTAAGCACTTTTAGAATTTACCGACACATCGGGATTTATGCTTAACAAACACTAAGTTCTTTGTAATTAAAAAAATAATCTCCATCATACCAACAACCACTAAGCTTATCAGCTAGTTCCAGTGTTGTGCAAACAGCTAAACTGTTGCACTTAAATATGCTGTTCAAGTTTCAGGACTGGATGGCTACTACAGAATACATCGAGGCAGTTCTCAGTCTCACCTCCAGGGGAGCTGTGCACAGAACAGCTCACTGTACCCCTGTCTCCCACTCCTCGCAGGCTGCTCAGATCGAGTTTCTTTTTGGGCTTGCGATTCTCTCCGTGCTGGTGCTCCTCTTTCCCAGAATCCTTCAGGCTCCAGCGCTCAGCCAGGCCCCCCGTGAGGTCGACCAGGGCATCCGAAACCTGTCCGGCCCACAGCCGCTCATAGGACCCATGAAGCCTAAAGGGATGGGTGATGGCACAGAATGCAAGATTTAAGATAGCAAAGCAATAAAAGTAACATGTCATTCTTGAATTCGTACAGTTCCTTTTCAAAAAATCTGGTGCCTTTCAGTTAACGATGACTGTATGTTGTGGTTATGTTTTCAAATAAACAGCTCATCACATGTAGGTCCATTTAGGTTCATGAGCCTACAGTTTAGAGAGCATCGGAGGTGTAGGGTGTAAGGTAGAACAAATAGAATAAAACCTGTTCTTAAACACTCAAAATGTCTCTTTTCCTCCTACAATCGTTTGCCAGTTATTCACTTCATGAATTACTCGCTGTGGAAAACCACATTCTTAGCATGAGCGAGAAATTAAATTATTTTAGCTAATTTATCCTCTATGGTCTCTTAAAAGAATAATTTTATCAACTTTATCAAATTCCCACTCACTTGGCATATGCCTTCTCTAGGAGCGCTACCCAGAATGCACTGGGAGACTGGCAGTGGGAGAAGCACAGCTTGGCGTTAATGCAAGGCAGTCGATCATCCACCTCCACGTCCACCCAGCAGCCGAACTGCCAAAAGCGGAACCCGAAGCGGCCCGCGTACCCGCGTTCCCCCCACTGAGGCTGTCCGGCAGGCAGGACCTGAGGCATTTCAACACTGTTGCTTTACTGAATAGTAAAGAAGAGGACTTTTGCCTATAAACTATGTCAAATAATCATCAAAGCAGTACACAAACAGTATTAAATCCAGTCAAACTGTAGGAGGAGTGAATCTACTTTTATCGAATTCATGACATTGTTTTTAGGATTAGGCTACACACAAACTAAAACCAATATTCACGAATATATTTAAATGGTAAAGTTACAATGTTCGCAATTAAACAATGGCGTGTATTCCATACAACATCACACATGTAGTCAACCCCAGGAAGGATGCCCCCTCCTCAGATCTTCGTAGTTCACTTCAGTGTTCCTGTCAGAATTAATGTATTTTGTCTACGGACTGGTCCCTATAGTTAGTCTTTTTTTACTATATGTAGTGACATCAGTGATTAATTACCTTGTTCATCATATGATCGTTCTTCAGTAGTGCAGTACAGGCACACAACAACCAACAATCTCCCAGAATCCCTTGTTTCACATGGGCCTCGTTTGGATTTTCTGGAAACATTTTCGGTGACGGACAGATTTCCTGGCAAAACACCAATTGGATCAGCAAATGATGATCTCACAGTTCAAGATGCTCAAATAAGTAACGACACCATGGAATGTAACGTAATGTAAATATCCAATTGCCAGCCCTCACCTGTGGCCGCATCCAAGTGATACAGCCTTCGAATTTTGAGATGGGGGTGGTGTAATCAGAAAACAGGGAAGAATCCTCTGGCGGAAACTCTGCGTCTTCGAACACTGTCCCGCACTTTGCTTCCTCCTCCATTTCCCCCATGAAGATCCGAAAAACTCACAATGTCCTGCTACTCTCCTCCTGAAATCTGCCGTAATGCACCTCATATCTACATAATTTCTGTCAATACATTAAGCAAACAAAAATAAATATTTGCTACGTAGGCATATCTCTGGTTTCAGATCTCATGTATCGTCAAAAATCATACCTGGAAAAACACAGAAACATATTATCACATAACCGGATCATGTTACCGCATGTGAAGATAAAAAATGGGACTGACTAACCTGCCAACGTCACATTTAGAAAACGGGCTGGTTCAGCACAACTATGTAGCTACGGTAGCGTTACCACAGCGTTACCACATGTTAAACTGACATAAAACGTGTTGTTGGATGTTAGGATGTAGCCAAACATAATGCTGTCCCATAATGATAACTGTAACAATTGTCAACATTTCGATGGTTTCCGGTACCTTCAGTAAAGTAAGCTTGCGATCCAGTTAAGTCTATGCATGACCAGGAGAAACGGATGAAGTCGCCGATAGAGCGAATTAGACGGGATCTTCGTGTGGCTAAGTTTAAGCATTCTTAGGACTAGCACACTACCCTAGTATAAAATCATACATTGCTGTGCGGCATGTGGATAGTTATATTGTAAGCGAACGTTCGGTGACATAATGAATTGTGTTGCATTGTTTATATATGTGACAATCTACTAAATGAATGCTTCCTATACTTATTTCTGCAAACGAATGTGGAAAAATACCCAGTTTATTTCCTGCGGACGGTTTCCTTCCGGGAAGAAGACTCCACAAGCATTTCCCCCACTCTGTTTTCATGACGTCAGTCGTTAGACAGCGCTTTGATCCGATATATGCCACCCGATGGCTCCTTGTTGAATTACAGTATCAGTTCATCCATTTGAAAATAATTCAAATCAACAAGAGAGTTGTAAAGGCCGGTTGGTTTCATCTAATGCTAAGGCAAGGTATTTTTTAAAAGAATGTATATCCCTATTAAACCACCATTACCAAAAGATGCAAATCAAGTCAAAAATGTGAAGGGCAAAGGGCTTACGACAGCCTACAATTAAAAATCCTGTTTGATTAAGATCAAGTTAATTTTGAGAAAAGTATTTGGTTTTGGATAGATTTGAAAAGCGTATCACTTCACATGTCCCATATAGCCTACAGTCCGTTTTGTTAGAACACTATCAACACGATGAACATTATAGATCATAATACGCATTTGCGATTCGAATAAATTAACTGTAAGCCACACTGGATAAAGGTTTCTAAATATAACATGAATTCATCAGCTTGCCAGTTTATATTTGTAAAACTCTAAAGCTCTAATACAGTATAAAATACAGTCGTAAAATGATATAGGCTACCATAAATTATTTGTAGCCTTTTACAAACCCAGAGTACAGAAAAGTTCAAGACTATCTTCTCATATCTGGAGCTTTCTTTTAAGATTTGCTGTGTTATAACATGGTAAGATCTTTACTTAAGATTTTCTTATTTCTTTCAAAAGTAAAACAGATTCAGTGAAGCAGTCTGAACTTAGAAAGTAGTTTATTTCCAGGCAATGTAAATTATACCTATATGGATACTTATTGGCTTAATTATTTGATCAGTTCTCAATTTATACTATTTTTGCTGACAATTTTATAGGAGTAATCGAGGATAAATACTGTGCATTTCTGGGTCTATAGTACCCATCCTAGATACAGAAAAGCATGCATCACTTGACTACCACATGGGGGCAGTAGATTTCTAATTATTTAATCTTGCGCTAAGACTGCTGTATCCTCTCATTGTGTTAACTGACCACTATATTTTTTAAACAATACATATTCTGTTATTTACATCATCTTGTCACCCACAACTTTTATTTACACATGGTACATGAGGGTACTCCACTGCACTGCTTCGGTTTATCATGGGCTTTGAAAATACACTGAGCACTTTATTCAATATTTATTAGACCCACTTCTTTAGACTTATTGGTCTTCTGCTGCTGTAGACTATAGGTTTGACACGTTGTCCGTTTAGAGAACAAACACTAAACAAACAAAAAGCATGGTGCGGAGGGAAGAGGCAAACTCGTAGTCGGTAGACGTGCAGGAAGGTCCGGAAGCAGGAGAGCCGTCAGCGGGGCAGAAGTACAGGCGGACGGCAGGCAGAGTCGGAGTCCAGGGCGATGCGGAAGTCGAAACCATGAAACAATCAGCGAGGCAAAGGTACAAAAGCGGTAGGCGAAGACGTGGTCAAAAAACAAACGATGGTCAACGAAACAGAACTCAATAAACAATAGTCGGTAAACAGGCTTGGCTCTTACCGTGAACCAATCCGTACTAATGCTCAAGAGTTGCGTAGTAAACTAGAGGCAGACAATTTCGCAGTGAACAGTAACGCGACTGGGATATAAATGCAGGTGTAGACAGGTGTAGACAATTAGTTAGAGCGCAGCAAGGAAATAGAAAACAGGTGCGATGGATGACACGTTAAACAAGGTAATTAGTAATCGTTAGTAATAAACCTATCCTGCCCTAGCATTAGTAAATTAGTAAATGACATGCACGAGAAACGTAAGGTAACATGAACACATGATTAGTTTGTTAGTTCTACCCAATCCTGATCTAGCGTTAGTAGTTTAAGTAAATAGACAAATGGAAACAATTAGGGTGTGAATGACAGAGAGAGAGAGAAAAAAGGTGGAAGGTTTGCGGAAAGACATGTAAAAGTGTATGTCTAAACAGTAACCAGTCTCCGTAACAATAAACATAAATCAAAACATAACACAAAACGAAACTAAGACGATAACCACTCAACATAACAAGGTAAAATAATCGTAAGGAAACATAACTAGACATGACGAGAAAATAAATCGGAACAAGAAATACACTAAACAACATGACGAACCTAGACTAACATAATACATGATAAGACAATACAAGACTAAGACAAAATGAATAAACATAAAACATGGCAAGACAGACCTGAAACGTGACAATTGGCCTGCTGCTCACTGGATGTTATTTGTTTTTCATACCATTCTCTGCAAACTCTGGAGACTGTTGAGCGTGAAAATCCCAGGAGATCCACAGATTGTTAATTACTCAAACCACCCTGTCTGACACCAACAATCATTCCATGGTCAGAGTCACTTAGATCACATTTCTTCCCCATTCTGATATTTGGTCTGAAAAACAGCTGAACCTCTTGACCATGTCTGCATGCTGTTATGCATTTAGTTGCTGCCACATGATTGGCTGATTAAATATTTGCATTGACAAGCTGGTGTACAGGTCCACCTAATAAAGTGATCACTGAGTGTACATTTGTAATTGCATTTAGAAGCAGTCATGAAAGCAGATGTGGCTTGCTGGGGAGACCTAGGGTGAGACGTGTGGCCCACTAGCCGGCTAAGGAAGCCTGAACCAGGAGGAACCAGAGTGGAGGGGTAGATGCCTGTAGGCAGCTGAGATATACAGATGACAATACAACCAAAGACTGTAGACCTCAGAAATGAGTAACATTTATTATTATTTATGTATTGCTTTTTATTATTCAATATTTAATGGATGTTTTCAGGATGACATACATTGCTGTTTGGAAGCACTGCTATATTGTATGTTTTTGTAAGAAATTGACATTCACCGAGGTAGCATTTAAAAAATACATTGATGTTACAGTAGTGTAAACACCAGGGAAAAACCTTTCTATTTCTGTGAAATGTTATCTGCTTTAATACCCGAGATTAAGTTGTTGTACCACAGATGCACTGAAGATTGTGTCTGTATGAAAGAAACTGAGGGGGAAAAAAACAAGATTAGGAAGAAGGAATGGCAACATTTTCATTAAACAATGTGTTTGTCCACAGTACAAAGCAAGAACAAGGGAAACAAGATTAATGCTTTAATCCCCGATGCTGTCATATCAGGTCATCATGTGGCCGTTACTTCAACCTCAAACCCTTACAGACGAGCTCCAACTGTGAAAATCAGCCAACAGTGGGAATGGATTAGAGTTGACCTTGGCTGTTCATTTGGAGCTGAAACACTGCATCTTTGCGCCACAGACAAAAAGACATCTTGATACCTTATCTGCCCCTTACACCTGCTTGGTGTAATGCACAGGCAACTCATAATGAGCTTGATTGATTGAGGGATTGTCAGGAATTGTGCGGCTCGTGGGATCCAGATCTAATTCTAACTGAAAAAAGGAGTCTCGTATAATGTCTGAAGGATGTGGACCGCACGTGCAGAAGTCGGATCCCCAGTCGGGGGAAAACCTTGTAAAACCGCTGAACATCAGTCTCGGGCTTTCTTTCTCATAGAGCTTAGAGCCCCGGATGTCTTTCGTCATTGAATCCGAGACACACCGCATTCACTTTGCAATATCAAATTAAATTTTCTAATCTCTCCTGCATGGAATTGCTAATTATAGAACCCTGAATTTCTGAGCATTTAATAAGGCCTGGGTATAGTTTAAATGAGGTGTCCTAAATTCTCAGAGAAAAATGCTGAACTCGCAACAGTGTTCTCTAACTGCAGGGTGTGCAATGTCCTACCATGGTTATTACAGACTTGTATGGCAGAAAGCCTTAATTAAAAGGCCAAGACATGCATGTCCAGTTCAGTCCGGCAATGGTGTCCTTAGTCATTTCCCGTGACCTAATTGCTCATAAATATTCATTAGATTAATTCTCGTAAAATGGCATGGAAAATGGCTCCTTGTGTAGAATTCATGTTTAAGGCCCTGTGGGATTAATGAGCCAGTGCATGTAACTCACATACGTTCAGGAAGTTATTACAGTAACAGTTAAAGGCCTACATTAATGTTTTTATGTTTTCTTAAAAATTCAAAAGAATTTCTAATCATATTTGAATCGCGTATGTATTAAAATTGGATATCTATTTTTTATGGTGCTGGTAGTATCCAATACCCCTATTATTTCAAGGAGAAATTTATTTTCTCTCTCGCCACAATGGAGTGGGTCTGATTTATGGCAGCTGACTAATTGGTTGTATGCCCCCATGCAAATGTAAAGGAAAGGATGTGTTTTTAATCAACGCGGATGGCGAGGTAGAACAGAATGGAGGGTTATGGAGAGACATATTTCTCTGTCCATTTCATCTGAAGCTCTGCTTACTTAGCCAAATTAATCTGCTTCCTTGCGTCAGGGCAATATTTCACACTTTTACCAGTCTCATAAATAAAACATTCTTTACATACTCAGTTCATTTTTATTCAGAAACAGCCATGCCTCTAAGCTATGTTTTACTTTTTAACAGCAATTCATATTCTGCGCTAGCACTATTCAAATATGAAGACATCTCATTGTGAGTGTGTATATATCTTCTGTGCTCTTGCCTGTGAAATCATCTGACATTGAGAAAATCCCATGGTTCCATGATTGTGCACCATAAGGCACTGCCTCAGCAGAATCGATCGGCATGTGAATTATTGATATTAAAGAGTGGTGTTCCTGCCCACAGTCTCTGAGATCTGTCTTACTAATCACCATTTGGAGAAGAATTCCTTTACACTCAGCCTTGTGTAAATTTATGCTTGAAGGTAGCTTTAGGTTCAGCATTCAGATTGGTCCAGCATTACATTCCATTAAATCACCTTCAGATGCTCTTATCCAGAATGGATGATGACATTTGAGAACATCCCTGCTGTAAAATCCAGCTATGCCAGCTAGACCAGCTTGAAAATTGAGCTGGTCAATCTGGTCATAAGGCGATCTAGCTGGTCAACCAGCATGGCCAAGCTGGTCAACCAGACAGTGCTGGTAGCTTGTCTGATCTGGTAGCTGGTCAACTGTTTCAGAACACAGCTTGAGCTGGTCAAACCATGTCAAGCTGGGATCTGGTCCGAACTGGTCAACCAGCTACCAACTGTTTTAAAACCTAGCTTGAGCAGTTTTTTACAGCAGTGATCAGTGTTACTATCAAGGAAGAAGAGTGCAATATCAGCAAGGACATACAGAAGGCCCATTCATAATCTATAAACCACCCAACAATTAGCAATGTGCAAGTGTGCAAACAATTCTGACCAAACCCCTCTCATTCCAATTAATCTGATCCTGAAACAAATGTATAACTGATATAAGTCCTCAAAAAGAAAAAGAAACATGCTACTAATATTGACTGCTTTGAGATACTGTTTTCAGCTGTTTCTGAATACAAAACAGCATACGAAACATCATAAAAAACAGAGCCTGACATCACTAAAAGCAACCCTCATCGGTGCAGCTAAGGCAACCTTGTTTTGGTTGAAAGAGTTTACTCTCGCGTCGTTCCCATAAACGTGACCCGCTCACAACAGGAAGTGAGGTCACACCGGCGTGCGGCTTCTTCCACCCCCTGTCACCTGAAAGACTTCTTAAGATGATGGATGTAAGCAAGGCTTGAGGGCGTGGGAGGAGGAGGGGGCTCAGAAGGATTTGCGCTTGATTTACCCCACCCTCTACCCCTCTATCCCTCACCCTAGGTCCCCTCGTGTCCTGCTGTTCTACAGAAATCTCCGCCTCTTGGGCGACTGTGTTTTGGGCCGCGCACGGTGTAGAAATGTTAAATCCACTCTAATTTAGAAAATGGCTCCCAGCTGTCCATCGGCTGCAGTGCCGTGCTCCAGAGTCCTCGGCTGAATTAGTGTGTTAATTACAGAGACCAACCCCTGCAGGCCTCCTCAGTTCTGTCACTTGAACAGTGCAGAAATGGGCAGAAAATTTCTAAGGCTGGCAAACAGAAGGAAAGAGGGAACATGACAGCCATCATTTATAATTCAGATTCCAGTGAATCCCATTATAACATTCAAATGTGCCCAGCAGTTCAGTATGAATACTGGGACTGCTGCAGTGTGATACCAGAGTTGGGGGGGAAGTCTAGCACTGTAACTGGAAAGAGTTGTGTGTGTGTGTGTGTGTGTGTGTGTATGTGTAAGACACAGAGAGAGAGATAGAGAGAGAGAAAGAGAGCAAGCCTTTTTTTCACAACAAATCACATTGAAATTCAAATTAGAATTAAAAACCATAAAAGCTTTATATCAGTTAAAACACTATGACTGTGCCAGTGAACTGTGTACAGATGTACTGTATATTGGACAGAATTAGATTGGTATCTATTCTTATTTTTCAAATTTCAAGAGGGCTGTACAAACTTGGAAACATGAATCATTCCAAGATACCTTTGAGAGCAAGTGTGTCTGACTCAGGCTGCAGAGACAAAGTTTATCCATGACTTTGTAAACGAACGAAACTTGTAAACTGCCCGTCCAATTAACACTTTTTTCATGGTTAATGAATAAGTGAGAGATCAGTGAAGGAATGAGGTGTGATCATAAGCAGCAGCTGTGTTGTGTTATAGATATCACTTACAGTTTCACATAGACACACAGAGGGACATCGATGACAATTAAACACAGTCCAAAGAACCTTGTTTAGAGAGGCACTTTAACTTCTCCATCAAAGTAATTTCTTGGGAAACATGAACAGAAAATATTAGACACACAAGGAGAAAAGCTTCCATTGTTCTCTGACTCGACAGTAAAAGATATTCTCGCTGAAACGTTTCAGTGATTTCGCCAGAACAATGCCTTTTTAAGTGCAAGGAGGTGCACATATGCTGACCTTCCCAATTCCCTGAGAGGTCAGAGGTCGGCACATTAAAAGGTAAAGGTCACCCTTGCCATTCAGTGACCCTTAGCGTATGAGGCCCATCAGCCCATCTCCTGCAGGTACAGAAATCACTGTTCAGTGAAGTGGACGAGGGTGGAGGGGGTACCCATATACCCTGTGGCAAGTGGGAACCGCACAGGCAGGGGGTGGTGGACAATGCTCAATGGTGTTAGGCGGGGGGTTGTTTCTATGGAGACACAGGTATCCAGAGAAACCCCCAGGCTGTGCTCTGACCCACGGTGCAGTGGAGAGAATGCTTTGTGTCCACAGGCACCTGTTTCCAAGAATCGGCAGGAAGGAACAGGACCTGCCCATTGAGCGTCACAGCGACCATCCGTGTGTCATTGATGTTGATGTAGCAGTGTCTTCAAACCTTCTCTTCAGCCCTCCCCCCAACCCAAATCCTCCCTGTCCTAGAGACTGCGGCACAGCGTAATTAACAGGCAATGTGCTTCAGCTATCCGCACCTGGATATCCGCATGGCTCAACACAGGGCAACTCTACACCACCATTTCATCGGGTCAATTAAGTCCAGTACGGACCAACGATTCGCGACCATTTCATTCTAAAACTCGGCACCTGTGATTAGACAGATTGAATTGCCTGCAATGGCAAGCACTGATATCAGATGTTCAGAGACAGGCACTGTAGTTCACGACAACAGTTTTGTCGCCCTGCAAATCTTTAGTCTGAATTGGGTTTAAGACACACTAGGCCAATAATATGTATTTTTTCAAGGGGTCAGGAGAGGGAAGAATCAAGGGTGTGTGTTCATCTGAGGACAGCGCTGTGGCTGACTTTAGCACCGTAATGTAGGAGAGAGCAAACTTTTTAACTCTGAACGTTACGCTTAGTTGGATACCAGCAGAATACTGGAGGGCAAAAAAAAGAAAAAAATCACATTACGGGCTAATGCTAATTTAAGAGACGGCAGAACTGGCAAGGAGCAGTGATAAGGAGAACGAGTACGCGTGTTTGCGCGGGCAGAGGCTGTGGGCGTACAGACGGCGTGGGTGCAGTACCATGCCGACAGTGCGTCAAACGACGTTGCACGATCACGCACACGCCGTTCCACACCCTCCCTCTCAGCGCCGAAATCTCTCCCACTTCCGCGGCTCCGACCATGTCTTTGTACGGCTCGGAGCTGGGGTTCAAGATCTTTCGCGTATTTACGCATTAAAACGGAAAGGGGATGAAAGTTAAGGCGGGGCTTTGAATGTGCGGTCATGACTCGTATCCCTTAAGCCTCTTCCTGGCGATAGGCTTACACATGTGTGGTGACACAAACAAGGACAAACTTCTTCTCTTTCTGTCTTCTCGAGAAAGAAAGAAAGAGAAAAAAAAAACATCACAGTTACAGCAGAGTCACCACAGAGCTGCCAGTCCGAGCGAGTCACTGCGATACTGAAGCAGCAGGGACAGTGCTGCAGGGGAACATTGAGAGCCTTGTGTTTCCGCCCGGCACACACCACGGAATAGAATTACTTTGCTTGATTGCCGAGTGCTTGTTTGGCACAGATCGCTGTGGTGTATTTGGACTTACTGTGGTTACAATCAATACGGGCTTTTCGACTTTGCAAGGAATTTGTCAAGAATTGAGGATATTTAAATCACAAAACAGACAGGCCAAAACACCACAGGGTACTCTGTGGTACGAGTGTATGTAACCATTACTGAGAACATGAGAACACACAGATGCGATGATGAGTGTGGGCTATTGTGTTCTCAGCTTTGATTCCTTCAGAACATTTGCAAATTAAAGACCACTGCACAATGGTTGAAAGAGTCCCATAATGTAAAACAAAAAAATAAATAACTGTAAAATGTGAGTTATCCTGTTTTTTTCAGGCTGCGATTCACACTAGTGTCAAATCATACAAAGGATAGTCCCATCACATGAAGTTAGTCAGGGCAATTCAGAACCTGGTCCATGTTAAGTCCTACACAGCAAACAATGTTCAGAGGCCAGGTTAAACCAAGAGTTCCAAACAGCAGTGGACCACGTATCTATTTTTAAGAACTCTCATACAAGTGTTTGCTTTTGCTGATTGTATAACTGACTGAAAACATAAAAAAGGAGACACCACTGAGTTTAGATGAACTTTAGATGAACTTTTGTGTATGTGACTAGATATTTATATAAATTGTTTTTGTTTTTTTACCAAGAAGCTAAACTTCTGTGGTTCATCCACCTGCGTGAACCGCAACTGTCCCTATTGAACTGTCTGTAACACTTTTCTTTCTACCATCTCAACCTTTTTCAGGAAAGCAGAAGTGCTATAAAGAGCTTGTGTTTCCCCTCTCCCCCAGAGATGTTTTGCACTCCTAAGTGTAGAGATCGCTCCATGCATGTATACAGCGAAGAAGCCTCAGAGCTCTAAACAGAGAGCGGTGTTTTCCGTGACACTTTAAAGGTGAGTAGGCCCACAAACCGTTTCCAAGTTGGCACACATGAAAAGCAGGCGGGGCTACTGCAGGAAGAAAGGAGCAGGGCTGGCAGACTACACAAGCTTTGCAATCACACAGAGGAGGACTCAACTGTTTCTGAACCACAGGGTGCCATACATTAATCACTCACGCTGCCCTACAAGGCAATTAAAAGGCTTAGTAGCATTCATAGCCAGGATTCAAAGTAGCATAGCACTACAAATATTCAGTACCGTGAATGCAGGTTTAGGTTTTATGTGTGGAATTTACAGTGCCTATTTTCTCTAAAGAATATAGTTTTGGCATCAAAACATGACTATTTACTGCTATAGTAGGTGTTGTATTTTGTCTTGTCTTGTAGTGTGCTGTGAGCAAAGTAACTGACAGTATTAATTTAAGAAAATTAATGCTGTTTATAATTAATGCAGTTTCTAATATACCCACCTTTCTAGAGTTTGCTGAACTTGCCATTTTATCTTTCAGTTGCAGCCTAGTAGACAAACACTGTACGAAGGTAAAGATAGGTTAGTATATTTTCAATGAAATAAATAATAAATAAAATATATATTTGGCCAAGTGTACCTAGCACTAATCATCAAACACTGGGCCACCAGCTGCTTCTGTTATACTGTTTTCTATTTTAAAGGAATCCTCATATTGCTTTCATAACTCAAAATTCCTGTGCAACTCAACCTTCACTTCTTGCTGGCAGATGAATGTCAAAGCACACGTTTCTCATTTGCAAAGCATTTACAGCTAGTGATACTTTTTTCTTTTGCGAGAGAAACTATTAAATGGTTATTTGTCATTGGCTGTAGTCAAGTCCCTTCATGGAACAGATATTGGTGTTGGAAATTTCAGAACTGTTTGATATCCAAGAGCCATCTGGAAGGTGCTTGCTGGACACAGTACAAGAGTTAAGCTGTTAAGGCAATGTATTATTTAGAAACATGGGCTGAATTCAGCAAAAGTTCTGACTAACTCGTAGCAAACTCAAAAGAGCAGAACCAGGGTAAAAATTGTGCATGGTGTACAAGGTATCGAGATAAACCGGTTATGTAACTGTATCTGTTACCTGTTACAAACTGGAATGAATGCCCTCTTGTAAGCTGATGGGGTATCTGTGTCTATTACTAGTGTGTCACAGAAGGGATAATTATCTCCTTTCTAGTTCCATGATCAAGCTCTCCACTTGTTCATTTGCTTAGTGGATCAGTGGCAAATAAATATATACATTTTCATAATTATCAAGAACAGTCATCCACAATGTTTTGTGATGTCACTTCCTGTAGCAGGCAATGCAGTACAATGATTATGGAACCGGCCTTAATACTCAGAGACTGCAGTTTCTAATTCCGGATGGAGTACATATGTTGGACCCTTGGGCAAAGTACGTAACCTGAATTGATGCAGCAAATATCATGCTGTATACGTCTATAGCACATAAGAAACCTCACAGCTTCTACCTGTGTGTCTACATACTTTTCAGTATTTCTTTTTATAATAGTTTTTTTTTTATCACTCGAGATGATGGGTTTTGTGGACTGGGGAAGTGAGCCTTGGGGAAGTATGTTCAGTTTTTTGCCACTGTCGTCGTTTCAACCGCGTGGATCGTGGGAGAACACCACAACGTCCTCCCTTTCCTCTAAACCATGACTACTCTTGACACTCCTGTTGTGACTCTCTGATGACCACCTCATAGAAAACCCTGGAAAGAGCATCTCACTGCACAAAGGTGGAGTGGGTGCTTTGTGACTTCCTTTGTGAGCAATTAGTAGGCGGCCATTTTGAGCTGAAACAGGACATTTTATCAGCCTCCAGCAGCAGCAGCAGCAGCAGTAGTAGCAGGATTCTGCTCCCCCTCTTCTGGTCCCCATTTCAGACACCCACGCACAGAGTCCCCCTGGTGCCCCTACAGTCCCACAGCACAATCGCCATTGTCTCCCCTTTGGACAAGGCTCCTCCGACACGCAGCATTCTCAGGGAAGGGCAACAGCCTTGTAGAAGAGAAGAGTAGCAGGACTTGCACACCAATGAGCGATTATCACTGGGTCTTCCATTACAGTCTGTAATCGAGGTTTTTCCCATTGCCCTGCCATGTTCTCACTGCTCTGATGATTTCGCTACAGTTCTTGTGGTGTTAGCTGTAGACCTGCCCCTTTACTGTAAGTCTTGGGCTCTATGAGAGTATGTATGGATAAGGTATGGGTAAACTGTGGCTAGTACAACAGCGTTTGTCACAGTCGACATTTAGCTTAGAAGCTGTGCTCACTGCTCTGATGATTTCGCTACAGTACTTGTGGTGTTGGCCATAGACCTGTCCCTTTACCGTAAGCCATGGGCTCTATGGGAGTATGTATGGATAAGCAATGGGTAAACTGCGGCTATTACAAAAGCGTTTGCCACAGTCGACCTTTAGCTTAGAAGCTGTGCAGTGCATGACAAGCAGAACAGTGCGTTTTGTCGGTTTGTCATCCTTATTTTGGAGAAGAGGTTTTCTCTGCTGAGAGTGGAGACTTTCAGGACACGCCAAAAGGAGAGTATTCGGATGGGTTTCGGGGTCTGAGGGTAAAGAGGGGGGGGAGGGGAGGATGAGTTGGCAATTAAAGGCTGCCCACGGCCCCCCGGGGGGGTGGGACGTCCCGCCATACAGAGTGTAGAAGTGTAGGAAGATGCCATCTGGGTCTCCTTAAAAAAAAAAAAAGTGGCGTGGGGGCGGACGTTCCCCTGAGGTAATTCTTTCAGAGAAGCTGAGAACCTCAGCCAGCCAATGGAAAGCGAGGCGAAGGTAATCAATCAAAAAAAAGCTGTCACAGGAAAGGCCGAAAACAACGGCCGGCGTGCCCCCGGTGTCAACCTCGCCGCCCACGGGTGCCAACGCTCCAGAGGCCACGCCCGTCCCGCTACGCCCCGATTGGCCCGGCTCGGCCGCCTCACCCTGCCCTCGCCCCTCCCACTAATTGGCCGCTTTGTGAAGGCGCAGCCAGTCGTGAAAGTCAGAAAAATTGCCATTCAACGCAAATCGAATGTACGGACAATCGACGTTGACTGCCGCTGTCCCGGGCTGCCAGATGCCTCATCAGGGGTCAATGTGGCGGTCGGCATAGTTTCGCTGAAACCCCCACAAAGTAATACGATTACGGCCCAGGCAACCGTTTTTTAAAATGCTTTTAAAAAGGTCACCTGCTCCTTCGGCAAATGTAATTCTGCATTTCTATAGAGGTATTCTGTAGATGTTTAGCATTTCAGCCTGGACACATAACAGATCATGCGTTAATTTGCTGCTCACGGTTGCATGTTAAAAAAAATACCGTAGAAAGATTTTTTTTTTTTACATGGGTTTATTATTCGTATTATATACATATTACTCAATATGTCTTTTCCATGAATGCCATACAAGGCAAGCCAAGAAGCTACTAATAAATAAAAAAATTTGTACATTTGTACATCTTGTACATTTTACCGCATGAATGACATTGGCAATGCAACAACAACCAGGAATCAGAGATATGGCAAAGCAATCAACGTATGAACAATAATATGGAAAAACAAACTTTTTTCGCAGTCAAATGACAGGAGTCACTGATTCAAACATTCAGATTGAGAGAATCACTTTCTTCCCACCACAGATGCACTCCAGTGAACTGATTCATAAAACTTACATAGTTCTTCTTGCTTATAACTGTGACAACTGACTGATCATAGCTAGAAAATAATGGCAGAAATACCATTATTATTATTACCATTCTCATATTATTATTGCTATAATTAATAATACAGAGCAAATTATTACTCAATACTGCATGGTTACATTTGTATGGATATTCCAAACATGCATACAGCAATAACACTTGAGGACCTTGCTAGCATGTTTATTACCTATGAGGATGAATACTTTCTCATTTTGATGACTGTTCCACATGTTTGATAAAAACATGGAAGAAGCCTTAAAAAAGTTCTTACATATATCCATGTTAAACAGGCTTAGTCTTTAGTTTTATATTTGAATACGTTTTTATTTGAAAAAAGGAAAGAAAATATGTTTCAAAAGTAAACTAGAAACTTTATCATATGACAGCAGTAATAAAGCAATGCATAGATTTGTTTCTTCATTATGGTATGAGTAGCTGTTTTAATCACCCGGTGCACTTCGGGGAATTAAGTAAATAGATAAATACATTTAAAAAATAATAAATAAAAAAATACATAACACATTGTCTATTCGTTTCCCACATCCACTTCCCAGCCAACGCCACCCTCGATTGCACCACCCAAAACACATTTCAGATTATGTTTTCTCAATGACAGCTGCTGTGTTCTACATTTTAACACCTACGCGGAGATGGCAAGCGACAATTATGCATCGTATTTTGCTTTCGAATCAGCCGCGTCTCTGAGCTTCAAAGTGTGGGCGGTTGGAATGCTGGGTCTTGTACGCCAACATAGTAACCATATTTGGAGATCCTTCATCTTTCAATCATTTCAGCATCTTGTCTTACTGACAATCGGACACTTTTTACTGACAGTTCATTAGGTACACTTGTCATAATAATATAATTTGCTATTTAGCTGACGCTTATATACAAATCGACTTACCATTGATTAGACTAAGCAGGGGAAAAACCCCCTGGAGCAATACGGGGCTAAGGGCCCAACCGCTGCGTGGATCTTATTGTGGCTACCCCGGGGCTTGAACCACCGAGTCATGTACCTTGGCCACTAGGCTACAGGCTGCCCGTGGAGACAAACAGCCTCCAAACAGTGAAGGCAACTCAATATAAAAAGCATGTACACATGGTGACAAGGTTCAGTTGCTGCTTGACCAAACATTAGAATCGGCCAGACATGTGACCTAGACCATTTCCTAACTGGTGTGCCATGGTTGGGAAACCATCCTTTAAAAAAAAAAAAAAAAAAGAAAGAATAAAAAACTTAAATTAGAATATCCCATTCCCAAGAGCCAAAAAATGTCATTACATTTCATATCACTTAATTAAAACCCCAAAAGAAGATTTAGGCCAACAGTTGACAGGTCACAGTATGTTGCTCGCTTTTGAGACGACATGCCCTGCAATTCTGTAAATGTGTGTGCCTTAGAAAGAAAAAGGTTGGGAAATGCAGATCTAAGCAACTCTGACCACGGTATGATCATTGGTGCCAGACATGGTAGTTCCAGCATCTGAGAAACAGCTGCCATTTTAGGATTTTCACTCACTACAGTCTCTAGAGCAGAGGTGGGCAATGAGGCCCATACCTATCTTGCCAATGTTTGGCCTTAGTTACTTAATTAACCCAAACATGTATGCCATCTGACACCTTAGCTACGTTTCTTGATGAGCACATGACCGAGAGAAGACTGTTCTCGTGCCACGATATGAAACATTTTGCTGTGATCTAATCTACGAGGGAAGCCATTTTGGCGTATACAGCCAATTAGCTCATTTAGCCAGGGTAATTTGTGGAAACAAAAACTTGCATATACACCAGCCCTCAAGGACCAAAATTGCCCAACCCTGCTCTTGAGTTTACAGAGAATGGTGCAGTAAACAAAAAACATGCAGTGAGCAGCAGTTCTGTAGGTGAAACCACTTTGTTCATGAGAGAGGTCAGAGGAGACAGGGCAGACTTGTACAAGCTAACAGAAAGGCCACAAATGCTGATATAACAGCTGTTCACAACAGTGGTGTGCTCAAGGGCATCTCTGAACGCATATCAGGTCAAACCATGAAGCAGATGGACTACACCAGCAGAAGACCATGCCAGATTCAACCACTGTCAGCTAAGAACAGGAAGATGAAGGTACAGTGGGCACGTGATCAGCAAAACTGGACAATGGACGATTGGAAAAGTGTTGCCTTGTCTGATGAATCTAGACTTGTGCTGCGACAAACAGATGGTAGGGTCAGAATTTAGCATAAACAGCATGAATCCATGGATCTATCCTGCTTTGTGTCAACAGTGCAGGCAGGTAGTGGTGGTCTACTGGTGTGAAGAATGTTTTCTTGGCACACATTAAGTCCCTTAAACCCAAGCATTATTTGAAGGCCACAGCCTATGGATTGCTGCAGATCATGTGCATTCCTTTATGGCTAGAGTCTAACATTTTTCACATGGATACTTTCAGCAGGATAATGTGCCATGTCACAAAGCACATATCATCTCAAGATGGTTCCACGAACAAGACAGTGACATCAGTTTACTCCAGTGGACTTCACAGTCCCCAGATTTCAATCCAACAAAGCACCTTTTTGATGGGAGGTTCACAGCATGAATGTGTTGTCAAAACATCTGCAGGAACTGTGTAATGTTATCCAGTCATCGTAGACCCAGATTCCTAAGAAATGTTTCCAGCACTTTGTTGAATCCATTCCATGAAGAACTCTGGCAGTTCTAGAGGCAAAACTGTCCTACCCAGTACAACATAGTTGTACCTAATAAAGTGTACTGTATACATGACCGGCTAAGGGCATCAGGAATTAGACGGCTGGTCGTTTGAAAAACAGTCATCAAACATACTGCACAATTTCTTCACCAAACTCTTAAAATACAGAATTAAATACATGAACCAACATAATTTGTTTTTTAATATTCTATTGTATTAATTTATAAATTATTTTATCAAAATGGGACCAATACAACAAACTAAAAAAACGAACAAGTTATTATTACACTGCATAAAAATCGCAATATTGCATTGTATAAAACAGCATTACGCAGCTTAATTCTCTGTAGGAGTTATGTACTTTTGGTGAAAATCTCCGGGGGTGCGTGTAACCTTTAAAAGTGCTGGGGGCCACGCATGCCCACTACAGGAAAGTGTCAAGTCTGGCGTAGGTGGACGTGAACAAGGGAGAAATTTAGACTTCGCAGAAATCATTTGACAGGAAGAAAGTCAGTTAGGTTGCAGCTGTCAGCTTCCAAAAGTGAAGAAAGAGAATGAGATCTCCAATGCACTGTTTACTCAGCAAACCAAAGGCTGCTTTTTCATAGCCGGAATGTTTCCTTTTTTCCACCAAGTGTGCCACGCAGAAAATGCTAATAAATTAACACATAAAAATCAAGATGCTAAATGCATTTGTTTTCTAGGATGTAGGGCTAATCACTGTCATTATTACAAATTCACAGTAAGAATGTTTAATACCAGCAATTACAGCAATACTTTTTTTTAAACCAACTAATTGTGTTATAATGTAGGGGAGACTGGGGTGGAACACTTTTTGCTCCAACATGTATAACTGATATAAGCCACTACTGGGGTGAGCTATAACACAAGATGGGGATGGATGTAACAGAAACAGGAGATTTGCTTAAACCAGAGATTTACCGAACAAAAATATCTGAATAGGCCTAAAGTACATTAAATCTTTTATTCTTGAACATGAAATATACAATTTCTAACATCAACATTTGAAAACTTAAAATCCATTTTACAAATATAAATGTCTTTTTTTTATATCACCCTTTTTAAAATAGTAGAAAATTAGTCTTTAAATATAAAACAGCTTTAGTCTTTAAATATAAAACAGAAACTGCTTATTAATGCTATGCCAAGCTAAACTATTTTGCCTTCTGCTAAACAAAAAATAGATAACATGAGAATGATTACTTTTGCACCGGAAAATCATTTCATTTTGGCTTAAAACCAACCTAAAATTTCATCAAACTTCTGTGAGCTGAAAGGGGAATATAGGTCAGTACAATAATGAGCACATTACCACAGCTCATCCCTTATTGGATTGTTGGAGTTACAACTTACCAAATGTTACAACCATCTCCGGTCCCACCTATCATAATTTATTTGCAACTATTTATAAAACACAGTCGTAGGATCAGCACATGACTGAAGAAAGCGCTCACTGAGCACAAGACAAAAAACCAAGCATCTGCAGTTTGACAAACGTGCAATTATGACTGGAAGAGAGTTCTGAAAAAATGTTATGTTTTGGCTATACACACCATTGACATTGTTGGTAGCAAAAGAGGAATGCATACAAGGATAAGCACATCATCCCTACTGTCAAATATGAAGGTGAATGGGGATGTCTTCAGACTTAAATCCCATCAGAAACTTGTGGTTGGAACTGAAGAGGGCAGGATATCAATGATAGTCAATTGGAAAAATATCTACTGCATATCTGGCAGCTTGGTGATTTGAGGCTCATTTGATACCTTGGATCCTTGATGACTTAAAGCCATTTAGCAAACAAATGTGGTCCATACTGTACAGCATAATTTACAGCTGAATCTAGTCCCACCCCCCAATTAGATAGAGATCCATTCAAATGCAAATAGTTTTAGTATCGCTCATAGGACAACCTGAAAATAAGATATCCAGACTCTGATGATGTTAATATGTCACAGACATCATAAAGTATTTTTTTATTATTATCCAAAAAGTGTTGAAATGACAGGTTGATGTTAACATTCCTGACAAACACAAATGGTCATACACAATTCAAATAATTTCAAAACTCGATTAGCTCTGGTGACAGCATGAATGTAGATTTAAAACCAGTATGCTATTGTTTCGTCCCTCTCACATGGATCCCTATCTGAACGCGCGTATGGCCTGCAATTGCAGGATTCAGCTAAGCTATAAAACAACAACCTCCCAAAGAAAGCAAAAATAAACATTTCAGACGCAGTTCCCACCAAGTCCATGTAGGCCTATTCCTTCAAAAGTTCAGCGATACATATTGACGCAGTCGCCGCTATTATCATTTGCAATTTCAGAGGAATAAGCTCCCGCTAGGTGGCGACCTAGTGTAAAGACTTTTTGCTGTGTAGGCGACTTCAACAACTCGCTAGCAAAGTGTGGGAAAATGTTATATTATTTGGTTAAACGTAGCAGCCCACTGTTATTGTTGATGTTGTTGTTGCTGCGTGTGTGTGTGTGTGTGTGTGTGTGTGTGTGTGTGTGTGTGGGTGTGGGTGTGTGATCACAAAATGTATCTTGACAGAACTAACATTGTTTTTTTTGGGGTTTTTTTTTACATTACGTTATATGAATAAACTTGATTGACTCTTAGGCCAAAGATATATGGAAACCACCGTACTAAGGGGCTGTAGAAAATAAGATATGAATATTGGTTAAAGGTCCAAATAGTAAAATAATCATTATATTATATAAGATACAGCGTTGATGGAATAGTTACATATAAAACGTGACGACAAAAAAGGTTAAATATGCAGTAATAGAGAACTTCTTTGTTTCTTCGCCTTTTCAACAAGCGAGAGAGATAGAGTGTGTTTGTGTGTGTAAGAGAGAGAGAGAGAGAGAGAGAGAGAGAGAGAGAGAGAGAGAGAGAGAGAGAGACGCCCCCTGATTAGGCAGTTTGTACGGAGCTCTTCACTTCAATCTCAAACACTCTGCGAGGAGAAAGGGTAGGCAGCAACCGTGCCGCACAGAGCAAGAGACATACACCAACAGAACGAATGGCTTTCACTGTGCGCCACACGGCGGCTTCTGTTTTGTTCTGGATTTCAACATTTGTTTCTTCAGCACGGATATATCCTCCAAATGAAGGTAAGGAGATGGAAGGATGTGTATTCTCTTGGGATATTTTTCTTTTCTTTTTTGGTTACTTCTGAAGAATTATGCGTGACTTCATGCACTGCGTTCTGCGTTCGTGTCATCCAACTTGCTTGTGAAGATGTGAGGCAACAACTTAAAGTTTAGGGATTGAAATGATCCAGTACTCATTAGGCTACATGTGTGGGTTTTAATTCCTGCAACAATACTCGATGGAAGTAGACTGGTGCACGTTTACACAGAGACAATTTCCACTTCGCAGCGGTGGACTGGAAAGGGCTGCTGCAGTGGGGACTGGTAACCTGGAATAGCTCAAACGCTTGTCTGGAGTAGGGAGTCGAGGTCCCAAAATAAGAATGGCTTTCGGATGCGAAATTGGGATACTCATGCCTTTAAAAAAAGTCTCATTTTTTTTACTAGTGTTAACATTATTGTGTTAAGAAGTGTTTCAGTATCTCTCCAATTCCTTTGAGAACTGTATTCGGTCAAATATAGGCTATAGCCTACAAGACGTCAAAATGGGTATTGATGTGTATTGATTTGTGTATTGATTTGATAATTGTAGACTTTATAAAACCCCATTTGCTTGATAATGATCCAAGTTAGTACCTGGGTCAGGTCATACATGCTTTCTTCGACATTGTCTTGCTTTTCGAAATATTAGGGAACCCGCATTGCCTACCTCATGCCTCAACGCACGGCAGTGTGACTTTTGCTCGCTGCATATATTAAGACCGTAAACGCTATACACGAACTACAGTTTGGTTACCTGATTATCTTTATTTTTACGGACACAATGTAGATCAAGGTTAGGATCTACCCAATAAGCAAATCCTGGGACTTCTTTAACATACGGCATAGAAAGCATTGAGGTCTCAGCAACAGAGCGGATATATGTACACTGACTAGAGCTACACATGTGTTAATTGGTGTGCTTTTGAATTTGATAGACTTGGACAGAGTATTATTTTTGTAACAAAACTTGACGGAATAACACGATTCCTCGGCACTGAAGGCCCCAAGAAACCAAGATAAAGTGTCACCCAGCAGCCTTGGTGGATTTTGGACACGATTACTTTCCGAATGTGTAACTCAGACTGATAGGCCTTTGGCGTCCCTAAACATAAACATTTATTTTTTGCCTTTCTTAAATCAATAAAAATATATAAATTAAATATGTATAAAGACAGCTATTTTATTATTTTTTTGCTTAGTTTGTTCAACAGTAGGGTGACATTAAACTGCATGTTTAACTGCATTATTAATGTCATCTTAACTAATAGTCTATCTACAAAAAACCCCATAAATTATTATAATAATGATGTATTATTATTATTGATTATGGTTATTATTATTTTACTGTTTTATTATCATAATTAGTAGGCTAAAGGTTAACATTTTGCCTATTCCTTTGTAATTCGCATTGATCCGACTGTAATATTATGCGCTGTATAGGCACAGTATTTAAGAACGGGCCCAATGCCGGTTTGTGAGAGAAATGAAATATGTGCAAACCATTTTTTGCAACTATTTTTCATGTGTTCATTTTAATTTGATCTATCTGTCCTTTCTTTTTCAGTGACGTTGCTAGATTCGAGAACAGTACAAGGGGAATTAAAATGGGTTGCGAGTCCATCTGAAGGTGGGGTAAGTTTTCCCCCGGAACATAAAAAGAAACTTGCACCCGAGGACAAAAATGAGAGAAAGGAGAAGGCCTTTTATGTTCATTCTCTCCCTCGGCAATGGTCAGATACGAGGTAGATAGTGTGTATGGGCATCATATTTCCTGAATAGACGGTAAATTGAGTCTTTTTGTGGAGCAACATTATATCCTTTCGCCTGAAAGGTAGGCTACAAGCACTTGGGAACGAAGAAAAGCCCAAGAGAAGAATGAAAGAAGCCGTGTTGCGGATATTGCCGCATGGAATGATTCTAAATATGTTCTGGGCTGCGATTTTGGCGAATAAGCGAGTGCTAATGCGGTCGGTTTAGTTTCAATGTCCTGCGTGACAGGTGTGAGAAAGTGTAGTTTGCGCTTAGTTCCATGAAGGTAGAAAAATACAGAAGGCAGTTATAGCCCACAGTGAAAATTGAAGCGCATAGTATAGTCGCGTGTGTAGGTTCATTACAATAAACCAAAGCTTTGTAAAGCTGCTATTATTACGACATGCGGGCTCTGCTTCTGATTGTTTATAAATAGGCCTACAGCCTTTTGAATCGCCTACAGCCAACTTTTAAAGAAGCAGGCTACATTTCCCTAGTTTTGTCATATCGCCGAAACTACAGTATTTAGCATAATTTACATATGCTACACAAATAGTACAGAAAAGGCAGATTAAAAATTGTATTGCGTGAGAAGGAAAGTTGTTCCTTTCATTCCCCACTCACCACTTTTGTTGGCTGATCCGTGAACGTGGCCCATCGCTGCGATTTGGTGCCGCATGGGGCTGCCTGGTGCCTACTGCATTATCGCCTAGAGCGGCATGATTGACAGGGCCTGGCAGTGTCAACTAGAGCGCATTCAGCTACGAATTGGAATTGGCACCCCCATAATCCTCCCATAATCGAGGAAAGGTGCAGATTCGTCGCTAAAGGTCGGTTTGCGGTTTAGTTAAAAAGGATAACTATTATATTCCTATATTCCTTCCCTTTCTTTGAATATTCATATGTGGTCCAGCGTCTGGTAATTCTTTTTGGGGGAGTCGGACTAGGCTGAACTTTGATACTGAAAGCAATCTAAAAACAAGTAGCCAAAATGATGCCGTCTTCATCGATGTCTTTCTACAAAAGGTTTACTTGGTTAAGCGTCAAATCAGTCTGTTCTCTGTAAAAGACATAGCCTACCGGGAGTGAAACTGAACAGTTGGAAAAATCAACATGGTAGGCGACACTTATGCAGGTACCCATGATATTTCACAGAGACCTTATGTGCATTATCAGTGTAATGTAAGTGGTCAGTATTGTGTGTGTGTAATTGAGAGTTTTTTTTGTGTTAATGGTAATAGCAATAATGATAATGTATTTTGCTTTGTGGGTGTGTGTCTCCTGCAGTGGGAGGAGGTCAGTATCATGGATGAAAAGAACACTCCGATCCGCACATACCAGGTGTGCAACGTGATGGAGCCCAGCCAGAACAACTGGCTCCGGACTGACTGGATCCCCCGCGGTGGGGCTCAGCGGGTCTACATCGAGATCAAGTTCACCCTGCGGGACTGCAACAGCCTGCCCGGCGTGATGGGTACCTGCAAGGAGACCTTCAACCTCTACTACTACGAGTCCAACGACGGCAAGGAGCGCTACCTGCGCGAGAGCCAGTTCACCAAGATCGACACTGTGGCCGCCGACGAAAGCTTCACCCAGGTGGACATCGGAGACCGCATCATGAAGCTGAACACAGAGGTGCGAGACGTGGGCGCCCTGACCCGGAAGGGCTTCTACCTGGCCTTCCAGGACGTGGGGGCCTGCATCGCCCTGGTGTCTGTCCGCGTGTTTTACAAGAGGTGCCCCCTGACCGTGCGCAACCTGGCCCAGTTCCCGGACACCGTCACCGGGGCCGACACCTCCTCCCTAGTGGAGGTGCGGGGCTCCTGCGTCGACAACTCGGAGGAGAGGGACGTGCCCAAGATGTACTGCGGGGCAGACGGGGAGTGGCTGGTGCCCATTGGGAACTGCCTGTGTAGCCCTGGGTTCGAGGTGCGCAGCGGAGCTTGCCAGGGTAAGGCTGTAAACCACATATATAATGTGCTGGTTTATTCATGATGTTAGTTTTAAACTACATGCGCGTCAGTGTGAGTAACTATACCAGGGGCGGTTATCCCCCACCTGGGAATACAAAACAAGTCGATAGCCTCGCATGATGTTAAATCCATCAAAGGAAGTGTTGTACTGCAAAGAACAGCCATTGCCTGACTCTGTGACCCCTATGTATTTAAGAATATTTCTGGTGTTCTACACTGGCCTGGTGCGTCTCCACAGCTCAGTACTCAGAGGGCATGTTAGTTCAAGTGTGTTCATTGTCATGGCTACACTAGTGATTTTTTGGAGTGGTTTGAAATAGTCTTGGGTGCCAGACTGTGGTAGAAATGCCTTCGTGAGAATGTTTTTAGTCTTGTTTTTATCCATTTGATTTATTGGTGTTTCTCTTATGAATGCCTACATTCTGTAATGGGTGATTAACATGGAATGGTGCTTACTGAAATGCTTGTGTGGGGGGGGCGGGGGGGAGTTCCAGAGGCATTGCTGTTTGCGAAACTAAATGGATCTGATTATCGGCCACTGTCATTTGAAACCATCTCCCTAGGTGATGTATCGATGAAAGGCAGCATAGCCACTGATTATTCATTCTGAACAGCAGCCTTGCTTCGCCACTCTTTATTGCTAATGAGTAGAATCCACTTCAATTCGTTCTTGTGTGGCCGCTTCTCTTTTCTACAGGGTGAGTAATTGGTACTAAAACGGGTAAACACTAAAAATACAAAAAGAAAGAGCAAAGCTGAGAAACCGGCGACAGATGGGAGCTGGTCCTCGAGTGTAGTGTCCTTTCCTGAGTCCGTGGTGTCCATTGCCTCAGTCCATTGGCGTTTTGCGACCTTTGTTATTCAGCGCCGGTGGAGCAAGGCACAGTCATGAGGTCATGAGTGTCCTGTAGGCTTATGGCTTAATGTGGGCTCCCCCCTCAAAAGAAGCGGTGGGCCGGCCCTGGAGGGCATGAATGCGTGAGGAAGATGTGCAAGGAACAGCAGCCAGACCACACCGCTTGCTGTTATTTATGTGGGAGTGCTAGCTCAGGGGACTAACAGCATGATGAACGCCACTAGTGATTTAGGGGCCGTGGTTACGGCCCGGTAGAGGTGGGAGTCTTGGCGGTGGTGGGGGTGGTCGGAGTTGACGAGGGTCGGTTCGGGGTGGGATTCCCTGGAATGCCACCCTCTCTCTCTGTCTGTCCAGAAGCAGGAAGGACCAGGTTGTCTGTGCCGCTCTGTTGGTGCTCAATAAGAGGCCATAATTCACTGTGGGCTGCAAAACTCTTTTCACATGGAGATTTAACACAACTTACTTTAATTGGCCATCTCACTTTTCCTTCTCGAAAAGGTCACCGTGAAGCATGGGAATTTTTCTTTGCCATTTTATTGCCGCTCGTTTGCGTGCTAATATCAGCTGTGTAATTATTAAATTGGACTCGCTAGTCAATTAAAACCACTACACCATAGCAAGCATATATTAGATTCCGAGTCGGGCATTATATTTATGATCATATATTCTATCAAAGGCACTGTTTTAGGGTGTAATTATTCAATATGTATCTGTAATTAACAATATTACGTGTCAGTAGTTTTGTAAAAGTTTGTGATGTAATCGCTATCAGTTATGCAAGTTTATGCCAATTTTTGATGCAGTGGGTGTATATTGATCTCTGGTATAGTCTGCGTCAGCAGTGTAGGTGTATGTGGGTCTGTGATATAACTTGTGCCAGAAGTGTTGGTGTATGTGCATTTGTTATGAAATGAGTGCCAGTCCAGTGGGTATATGGAGGTGTGTAATATAACGGGTGTCTGTTCATGACATTATACGTACATACTCTGTTTCTTAAGTAGTCTCTGGGCCCGATTAGCCCACCGGACAGTCCCGGGGGGAGGTAGTATTGGGCAGCCCCTTCCTCTGTTGGGAGAGGTTAAAAGGTTGTTTGCGCTCCCAGCCTTGAAACGTGGTGATGATCTATTTAATATTTCCTAAAGCTGACAGCTGGAGAAGCTTCAGGGCATTGTGTGTGTGTGTGCGTGATGGGGGAGCGAAGAGAGAGGTCTTACCTTCTATGTGAAGATGCTGGAGTGGGGGGTGGGGCAGGAGGCTCTTCGGGGTGTTCCGGGGCCCTGAGAGGCGCCCAATGCCCCCATTGTGCAGACGACGGGGGCGGGGTGAGGGGACAGGGGCCGGGGCAGGAGGGGGGGGGCGGTCGGTGCGACGAACACTACAGGAGGTCAGAGGTTTAACGTCTCGTCAGCATCCTCCTCGCCCTTCAGACGGGGGGGGTCAGGGCCAGTCGAGATGAAGACGTCAAAAGTGACAGCTGGGTCTCTACCGGGGCAGTGTGGACACAGAGGAGAGGAGAAGGGGCGAGACTTTACTTTCGAAAGTTCTTTATCTAACAGCTGTCAATGAGAGCATAAATAAACAGGAAAGGCATAAGCGGTCTGTCATAAACCCAAAAGAAACCCACAAAAAAAAAAGAGCCTCGAACAAAAGAAAACCGCAGAGTCAAATATAAAAGGCATGTCAAAGCAAGATCCCCTTCCTCATTAACATCACACACTGCCCATTTGTGTTTAAACTCTTCCAAGTTGTTATTCAGGCATGTTCAAGTTTCGAGAGAGGAAGGGAGAGACAGAAAGGGATGGAGGAGGGGCAGAATGCGGGAGAGAAAGAGGTAGAAGAAAAGCGATTGAGAGGTGCTTTTTTTCGTTCGTTTTGGAGCTGGGGGTGGTGATTCCTGGCTGCCTCTCGTCTGTTGGAGTGCAGTGTTGGTGATGTGCAGATATATATTGCCTCAGTCAATACTTCTGTGTCACTCTGAATGCCAATGAGATGCAGGGACCAGGCTGCTGTGGGCTTGGTACTGATTGCAGGTTCTGTTATCCACACTAGCCAGGTTATAGCCGAGGCCAGAGATCCTTTCCCTGCTTCACTAACAATTAAACACACACACAAGCACGAACAGGAGCACACACACACACGCACAGAGGAACATGCACGCATGCTCGCATCACACACAGACAGACACATGAACGCACACAGACACACAAACCGATGCATGAGCACACACAGACAGACCGACACACGGACACAAACATACACGCACACACACACGCACACACAGAGCAGAACAATTGTTATCCAAAGCTCACTCCAGAGAATGTGGAAGCGATTATATAGGAAAATGTGCGTTTGATCCAGAAAAGGCGTTTAATCCCGATACCGCTGGAAAGGGTAGCAGCTGAGCAGGTTCCTTGCTCTGGCTGTTACAGAACCCTGCTTTCCATCACTGTCCTGCCTCACTGAGTGGGGAAAATATATATTTAGGCCACACAGAATGCACTGCAGGAATAAACCAGCTTATTTTGTGCAGGTGGGTACCTGGTCATTTGAGCGTGTGGGTATCGTGGTGTCATTTTTAGCCGGTGTGTACGTGGTCATTAGCGGTAGGAGTAGCCTACACGGTGTCATTTTTGAGCAGGTGTGCGTCTAGTCGTCTCGAGCACGTGTGTAGCGTCTCTCGCCCCGCTAGGAGCGACGTCGTCTTCCCGTCGTTCCGCCACGCGAAACAATGGCTGCTTCCTCCGCAGTGCCAGGCAGGGCATGAATATTCAGGGCTCCCTTATGCTTTAATGTGATGGGAAGCAGACATGTTCATTCCTGTCAGGTTCTTCTCCGCTCCTGCTTAAGACCACCCCCACTTTTCCTGTCAGCCTTTAAGAGATGCTGTCAGAGAAAAGAGCTGTCAAAGCAAGGGAGAGGGAGAAAGACAAAAAAAATTGGGGAAAAATTCTAATTCACTGCTCAGACGGTTTTCCATGCAAGACAATTCACTCGAGAAAATTAAGCGTAATTAGCATAGGGTTCCAGGAGCGTGGAGAGGAACCTCGAGTGTCCGTCTTGTGGGAGACAACAGGCATAGGTGTTGTTTTAGTGTAGGCGGTGTAAAATTACGAAGCAGTGGACACTTTTTTCCACCATGGCACTTAAGAATGTGCTCCTTCAACACTTCACCTATTTTCAGAAAGACTTAATACCTCTATTTTCTTATCAGCATTTGAACAGATTGTCATCTGTGTGAGATGGGAAGAGAGGCAGAGAGGGAGGGCGAGAGAGAGAACGAGTAAAAGGGGCAGCAGTGAGGGGGAAAAAGGAGGGTGTAAGGGAGGGGAGAGAGAGATAGTGGTAGAGAGATAGAGTGAGAGAAAGGCCCCCCCCCGATTAGGCAGTTTGTATGGAGCTCTTCACTTCCTGCGATAGAGAGACAGACAGAGAGACCAAGAGAGAGAGAGATTGTCCTTTGCGGCTAGCGCAGAGTCCTGATTTGCATAGTCTGTGTCTGAAATGCGAGAGCACTGTGCCCACATCCCTCAGGCACAATAAACACAGCTTCCTTCTGGGGCAGTGGGCCGTCTCCCCACTGCCGCCCTCCCCTTTCTGCTCTGTTCTCACGTTCGTGCCGTACGCTTGGGATGCCGCGTGCGTTACTCCTACTGTATGTTACGGCAGATGCTCTTATCTGCAGCAACTTAAACCGACAAAAATAGATGTTTTTACAGTGTCCATTTTTACAGCTGGAGATGTACAGAACGATTCAGGTTAAGTGCTTTACTGATGGGTGCAATGGCTGTGCCCTACCTGAAATAAAACACGCAACCTTTGGTTTACCAGCGCAGTTCTCCAACAATGCTTTTACAGTGCCGATGTAGCTTCTCCACATATACCCAAAATACAACATGTTTTTGTGTTTTGTATAGATTTTTATACTTTGAATTTGTATGCCTATGTTTGTGCGGCTGTATGTGTGTGCTTAAACGTGTGTGTTAAACGTATGCATGTGTCTGTGTAGGTGTGCACGCAAAAGATGTATGAAGTGCCTGTGTGTGTGTAGGTGCCCATATAAGCATGTGTGTGTTTGTGAGCCTGTGTGTGTGTAGGTGCCTGTATAAGCATGTGTGCGTTTATGAGCCTGTTAGTGTGTAGGTGTCTGTATAAGCATGTGTGTGTTTATGAGCCTGTTTGTGTGTAGGTGTCTGTATAAGCATGTGTGTGTTTGTGAGCCTGTTTGTGTGTAGGTGTCTGCATAAGCATGAGTGCGTTTGTGAGCCCATGTGTGAGTAGGTGTCCTCGTGGGTTGTGAATCTTTCTCCTCAACCCCACCCTGGCCACCAGCAGCACCTCCTGCGGTGTGGAGCGTCCCTCTCCACTCCTGACCCGTCCGCTGGGTGTGAGTGATTAATGGTGGGAGGGAGGAGGAGGAGGAGACCCCCGTTTGTCCAGCAGAGCCAGCTGTGGAGCTGGGGTCTGCGGGGAGGAGAGGGTGACGGGGGGGCAGCCATTTCCTGGCGTTATCAGACCGCTCCTGATGACATGCCACTCCGGTGTGCAGACCGATATTTACACAGGACCGGATGCCCTTGACACACTATCAGTATGCTGTCAGCAAACACACAGGTCCGTGGGCATGCTTCGCGTTTAACCGCCCTGGCTCGACGCTTTGGCTCAACATCTGCATGGTATTGGCTTTTTCTGTTGTCTGTGTGCGCTGGTAATACACACTCACTCACACACACACTCTCTCACTCACACGTAAACACTTGTGTCTACACACAGCTGTTAGCACCTTGGCGACAAAGATTTCCTGTGTAGTGGCTAACGACGGTCTGCCTGTCACACCTCCAGACCCAAACTGCTGGTTAACGTTTGCCCACCCCCCCTTCCTACTTTAAGCTCATGCCTGTGTTTGGGCTTTGTCTGGTTTCGTCCCAGAGGGGTCACCAGGTTACCCCGCAGGGGGTAAGTGAAGGCGGGGGTAGGGGGCCTTGAATGTTCCTACAAGCTTTCAAACCCTTTTTTCTCTCTCGTTGAAGCTCTGTTATACTTGGCCATTGGCACCATTACAGGCAAGTAACCTGTTAGTGTGTCTGACGAGGGACTTTCCGAAATTGTACCAAAATTTGCAATGGCAGCTGTAACGGGAGATTCAAGGTTTTGGGGGGGGGTCCATTTGAGCCAGAGTCGTTAATTAACAGTCTACAGTAAAACAGAAGTGTCAGTGGAGGGATGTTAAAATCAGATTGTGGGTTTTGTGTCTGTGACAATCATTAATAACTGTCAACTAGCTGGAAAGGCTGCTCTGCTGATTCAACAGTGTATTTATGTAACGTTACATTCTGGCATTTAGCAGACGCTGTTATCCACAACGAATTGCACAGATTGGGTTTTTTTCTTCTTCTTTTTTTACATGCAGTCCATTTATACAGCTGGTAATTTTACTGAAGCAATTCTGTTTTAAGTACTTCACCCAAGGGTACGATGGCTACAACCCAGCTGGGAATGGAATCAGTAGCCTTTGAGTTGTAATCCCAGTTCCCTCACCATTATACGACTCCGGCACCACGATACTCCCAGTATACCATTGCACTACGACGGCCTGTAAATGCCACTGGCGTCTCTCCCAGGCCAGAAACGAGGGCCCTTCTCCTGGCCAACCAACACATATATTTAAACACAGGACGTTCGCTAACGATCATTAGCGTTCATTTATAGCGCAAATCCCTTCTGTTTCTGGCTTTTTTGCGATGTTAACTTATATCGACTGATGTAGCTGAATTTTTGCCGAGGTATTATAAGTTTAAGAAGCTCACTGAAAGTGGCCATAAACCATAGGTGCTTTGCGGTTTTAGCCATGCAAGCATCCAATGTTTTGTGCTCTGTTCTCTAGCATCGTCGGAACATCACAGCGCATTTGCTTAACAATGAGCTCTATGGAGTCCTCAGTACAGTAAGGTGTTTGTGAATTTAGTGAAGAAGTAAAAGAGAATGTTTTCTCGGGCGCCCTGGGTTCTGGATTCAATCATGCCAGTTACCATGACGATGACGTAGCCCTCAGTGTTAAATGCGTTTTGTCACGCTGTTATGGTTTAAGAAACTGCATACCACCAGATAGCTCGTCTGTTTGCCTGGCCTACCTCACAGGGGGTCCCCTCCTCCCCCAACATGGCAGCACTTCAGATATCTTTACAGCAGCGTTTGCATGTTTTTCCTTTGAATTCCTGCCTGGACATCAATCTGAGAGTAGTGCGTTTTCTTTTACTCTGCCAGCTCCTTCTCAAAAACATGTGTAATCCATGGAAGTATCACATGCTTTTATGGAAGTGTGACTGCAAAAATACTCAACCCCCCCCACAGTTAGGCCGAGAGCCATCTTCCTCCAGTGGCAATTGCTTGTCCTACGCATTTAACACACATCAAAACTCCTGTAGCCCACTTGGGGTTATTGTTTGTTGGCTTTTAGCTTTTAGGTTTATACTAGTAAAGGGAATGTGATAGTGGAGAACTTTTGAAAAGGAGTTCCATGTTAAGGGCATATTACACAGTGGACATTTTCAACGATGTGCAAACCAGTGTGTGCTGCACTCTCCTTCCCCCAGGCAAAGAGGGCAGTGGGTATACTCTGTTCCCAGTGGGTTGCCAGTTTCGCCCTTGAACAAGGTGCTCAACCTGAAGCTCTTCAGTGGCTCTCCAGCTGTGCAGCTGGATAACATTTATAATGTGAACTGTGTAATTAGTCACTCCGGACAAGGGCATCTGCTGGGAAAATATGTCTGCCCTCTGCCATTCTAGCCTTTAGTTTGTGTTGTGTCTGTGTGGTGTCTTCACTGGATGGCGATGTGGGGAGGGCGCTGTTTAGTAAACCAGCTCTCCCCCCCCATCCCCCTCCACCTTGAATAGCAGTCTGTCTTTGAAGTCCTGGCTGGGAAAAGAGGATGGGGAAGGCAGTCTCATTGAGCATATTAGCATGTCAAAAGCCCCCTGAATCAACCATCTCCCCCTCGCTCCCTCACTCCCCTGCCTGGTCTCTCCCTCTCTCCCTCTCTCCCTCTCTCCCTCTCTCCATCTCTCCCTCTCTCCCTCTCTCTCTCTCCCTCTCTCCCTCCCTCTCTCGCTTTGTGCATTTTTCGGGTGTGGGGGATACGGGCAGGCCCTGACAGCTGATGGTGTGTGTGTGTGTGTGTAGGCGGGGGTGGCAGTGGGGGGGTTTCAGAGGTCAGGGGAGCACATTTGGGAAAGAGAGGAAAGAGTGTGCTGAAAGAAGGAAGGGGGGAACGGTCGTCAGATGGCTTACTGAGTAGATTGTTTGGGGGAGAAGGACTCATTCATGATTCTGTAGGCGAGAGACACGGAGGGAGAAAGGGGGGAGAGGGAGGCGTATGCGTTTTTTTCCCCCCCCTGTGCTAACACTACAGTTTGCAGTGTGACAGCATTTCTTTCTCGACTTTTTGTTGCCCTTCGGGCTTCGGGGGAACAATTCATCATTGATCTTTATCTCCTCGACGGGCACCGCCAAACCGTTTGTCCAAACCCAGACCCTTTCACGTGTGTGGTGAGAAATAACCCAAATGCATCGCGTATAAGATCTGCGCTCCTTTACTTTCCTCCCGCTGACAATTACCCACAAACACCTTGACAATTGCTCTGTTTCATCCTTTTTCTCCTGTTTGATCTAAAGCTGACTAAATCCCATTGGGTTCATCCTCACAGTGAATAACCCCCCCCCCCCCCGGTCCCCTCCCTCTCCCTCCCTGAGTCTCAGGAATCCCTGGCAGAACCGGTAATCAGCACATCAGTGCTGCCAGATTTGCCACAAAGAGCCCGGAGAATAGAGGTGTAATCTGACAGGGCTACTGTTGCATCGCAACTGCAGGAGGACTGGAGTAAGAGAAGATTTTAATCGGGGGGGGGTTTGGTACACTGACTGGGGCTGTGTACTCCCTAATCTCCCCTCTCTGAAAGTATGATCCGAACTTGATTGTGTTTCACTCATGATGCCAAGGTTCGGGGAGAAAGCGGGAGGGAGCGGACGATCTGGGGCACACACTTTTTCGTTTTTCAGTTCTGCCTCTCGGAGTGGCCGTCTCCATTTTGCCCCGAGGGGGATTATTTGCAAGGGCAGAATGGAATGAAATTGCTTGAAAAGGGAAGGGGGGGGGGGGGGGGGGCAACTAAAATACTTATTTTAAAAGCAACTATTATGTGGTGCATCTGAACTAATGTACGGTTAAATGGTTAAAAGACTAATGTAGGGTTTGGTTAAACGGTTCTTATTGGTCTTCCAGTGTACGCTCTTGTTTGTTATATCCTTGTTCGTATTACTTTTGCATTGTCGGTAATTTGTGCTTGCTTACGGAACTGGTTCTCAGACTGCTGTTGAGCTAGTGGAGTTGGTAATCCTCATTCTAAGAGGACTTGCAAATGCAGTCATTCTTAAGTCTCTCTGGATAAGAGCATCTACTGAATGGATGTAATTTAATGTAATGGAGTTGTCAAAGGGAATTTACTATTTAGGAAAATCCATTGAAATATATTTTTTAATTTAAATTCTTTTTTTTTTTTGCTCTTTGTCCCTTTATGGGGGTGGTGTTAAATTTGCATGCCTCAAAATGCTTTGGCAGCACAGGATTACTCCTGTCACACCAACATTTGAGGGCTTAATTTGTTCGGCGTTGTAGTCCGAGCGCGAGACTATTTTTACATCTTCCTTCCTTCCTAGCCCCGTCCCCCCTTCTGGTTTCAATGTGGGGTGTCTACAGATTTCGGTTTTGAACGGACTTCGGGCTCATTAGCTCTCGGGTCCGTCCGTCAACGCACGTCCTTGCGTCCGTGTTTAACGCAAGACAATACATTAGCCGCGTAACCCAGCCTGACCCCGTCACCATTAACACAGATATCGCATTGCACCCACAGCAGCCAGGTTCAAGGAGGCAAAGCGCTGGGGTTAATGATGGTGGGGCCACAAAGGCAGCTGGGATCCATCATGACCGTTGTCAGATGTCTTCCACTGTAGCTGACAGTTCAGGAATTTGGCATGAGCCTGAAAACATGTCAAAGGACGCACACGCGCAAACAGGCCGTGTGTATCTTTGTGTGTGTGCGTGTCTCGGTTTGTTATTGTTTGCGTGTCTGCGCGTGTTTTTGTCGGCGTGAGTGTGCATATTTTATGTGAGTCCCAGGCCAAAGCAAACATGGCATCAGAACATTGGACGAAGAAAGAAACGATTCCTAAAAGGAAATCGAGCAAAATGTTGCTTTTGGAGGAGCGGATGCTCCATCAAAGATTGTCGGTCGTTTCACAGAGATTCTTCTCTCTGTCTGTTTTTAATAATCAGTGTAAATTGAGCAGAGCTCAAGGCTTTGCTGGATTAGAACACATTTCAGTGCTTCCTTGAGTGATTGGATTGGTCAACCAGAGTTCACTGATGTGATGTTTAAACCCCTCTCTGGAAATGAATAAGGTAATATAATATCAATGAAAATTACAGAAAGAAAACAGAATATAGATGCACCCGATATGTTTTGGAAGGTAATAAGTCTGTTTTTACGCTGATTAAATGGTAAGCCGAGTGGAATGCCAAAGCAGCATATAGCCTAAATATCCCTTAAATAACACATCCCCTCTGAGGGGGAAAGTGAAAGAGACTGTAGAATTGAAGCTTGGTTATAGTTTCCTATGAAAAAAACCCACCATCAATTAATATATTGTCTGGTTTTCCGCCCTCCGCCATGACTTGGGTCAAGTTTTGGTGTCATTATATGAGCAAATACAAATAAAATTGACCATCGTTTTAAGTGAACAAAGGCCATCCACTTAACCCCCAACACACTCCAGACCCTGTGTCCTGGTTGGGCTGTGCCACAGCCCAACTATTAATACATCAAGTGTAGTTTTGCTACTTTTAGAGGTGAAATCCTTGAAGTTTTCCCTCCAAGTGTGTCATCTTTCCAGGATGTGTAGCAGGAATAGCCATCTGGGAGTGGGGGGACAGTAACCACCGCAGCCCCCCTTCCCACTCCAGAAACAAAACAAGATGAATTGTTTCCTCTCTTGATAATCTTCCCTGTAGTTCAGGTAAACTACAGTTCCACAATGCACCAATGCTGTCTGGGCGCTTCCTCTAGACTTCCTGTCCTGCTTTTCCCAGGTTTTCCCACTGTAAAGACAAACAGGAAAACCTCCGTGCACCTTTCATTGCGACGTGTAAACAACCTCGCAGCCACAGACATTACGTGCCCCCCCATCCCCCCTAAGCACACACATGCACTTTCGTTTAATCGCACCCCTTTCAAAACGAACAATATTAACTCAGGAACATAGGCACCTGCCCACAATCTGACCTGGCAGGCTGACCTGCCCATTGGCCATCCCTGGAGCATTCAAAGGAAATTTAGAAAGACAATGGGGCTGCTTTTTTGAGTTTGTTCACCTCCAAAGCCCCGCTGTTGTTCTGACCGGCTGCCAGATTTCAGGCACTTTGTAACCTGCGGTGCTCCCAGTGTGATCCTTCTGGAATGTCCCCTCCAGCTGTTTGTGGAGTTGGGGTTTGTGCCACGTGACGTGGGCCAGATTGATTGATGCTGAGGTGTAATCCTCTATGTGGCCCTCTAGCACACAGGGTCCCCACGGTGTCAGGAGAGCTCATAATTGATTTTATTTGACATCACCCCCCACATGACTGCGGTTTCGCTGTGTTCTGTTCCCAGCAGACACACTCCTGCTGTCATATTTATCTAACTAATCTGGCAACATCTTGTGGGTTTGCTGTATTGGGCATAAAACCGCAATAATAAACGTAATTGAGGTTCCGGGCCTTCTCATTTGGTTGCTTTAGAAGAAACAACCGGAGGAACGTTTGCTGCAATTTGGCTTTGTGGTTACTGAAAACAAAAAAGGAAATTGACTCTAAGTCGGGAACGGAGAGGAAGGTGGTTATATTTAGTGTAAATAATTGGTTTTAGAGAGCCTGATACAGTGTTTAGCTGCCACTAATGTTTCCTCATGTAGTAGGCCTGTAGTTTTTTTTTGCATTTTTCGTTGCTTAGCTTGTGTATGAATTGGATTATGTCTTCCTAACCACGTGGGGACCGGGCTTTTATGCGAGTGTGAGGATTTCCGAGAATCCCCGTGGTCCTCAACAATCCCATGAAAAGTTCTCTGTTCACATAATGGATGGCACGGCGGAGAGGGAGAGGAGGGAGGAGAAGGACAAAGCGGAGAAAACAGGAGCAGGATGGGCAGATGAAACGGTCTTGTGTAGAAGTGTCATTTCAGACAGTCCTGAAGGGAACGGCAAGTCACCCTCTTTGATCCTGGCAAGTGGGACACTGACACCTGATTAGCTTTCTTCTCTCTGCAAAGGAAGGAACACAGAGAGAGGAAAAGAGAGAGGTGGAGAGAAAGAAGAGTTTGTCTCACCGAGGGTGTGCGCATGTGAAGGACAACCATCACACACCATCTCTCGGGCAATGCTAGATGGGCTCATCTTCTAATCTTGCCGTATTAGGTTTTGAGGTTTCATGCTGTTTCTAGAGTACATGAAATTGGGGCTTTTACTGGAAAGCAGAAAGTACATCTCTGCCTTGGGCACCAAGGGTACGTTAGACTTTTCAATAGCTAGGCCATGGTCACTTTATCTTCAGTTTTTTATTTGTAGGTATTCTTGCAATTAAGTTTCTATTCATGGCCATATGGCACTGAAATCTGTTAAAGATTTGACTTAATTTCTCCAATTTTCTTTGAATATTATCATGAAATGTAATATGAACTTCAAATATAATTAGATTACAAAGTTTTTTTTGTAAGATAAGATTTTTTTTCTACTTTTTTTTTTTTTTTCCTAAATTGTGGCTGATTTGTATCTGAGTTTGTGGCAGTGATCCTAGCCTGTGAGACTGTAAATACATTGGCCCAGGGTGGCCTTGTGTGAGGAGATCTGGTTACTCCAGAGAGCCAATGCCTCTCTCCCTCTCTCCCTCTCTCCCTCTCCCCCTCCCTCCCTGCCCCAGCCAACACTGATCCAGACTGTCATTTTAGGAAACAAATGCAAATGCCGCTTTCACTTTTCTGGAAGCCCTTTATATAACCCCCGCGCATTTATACCTGTATACGTGCTGCTCTCACAACACAATGTTCCCAAGGGCCTTTGTTCCTCCCAATCTCCACCCTTTCCGTTTTTCAGACAACACACAAAATAGGTGTGTGAATGCCTAAAACCGTAAATGCTTTCAAAGCCTTTTAAAAAAAGAACGCATTGTTCCTGGTTGGGACAGAGAGGGGTGTTGGGTTGTTGGTTGTGTTGGGGAGTTGGGGGTGGGGTTGAGGGGTGGGGTAATGACCCTGGCTAACTGCGTAGAGGCTGGTAATTACTGCTCCTATTATTAAAGGACGAAATAACTCATCGGCTGAATCGCGTACGAGCCGCACCAATAAACAGGCATTTGTTTCCCCGCTGTGGCCACCGACCTGTGAAGAGCCAAGGAGGTAGGGCCCTCCCTAGGGGATGTTAGGGGTGGTGCTCTGGGGGCCTGTTGCAGTCGTCACCAGGGGGCCTGGGTGTTGGGGTGAACCGGCAGGGACAGCTGGCCCCTTGATAAGGGGTGGGCGCAGGAGCAGGTGGGCAGGCCGATAACCTCGTAGGACTAAGCCAAGGGGTCACTATCTCGCTGCCTTAAAAGCCCCCGAAGACCAGGCCACAACTGCCTCCCCACAAGCTCTGATTAACGGACGCAAGCACGGATGGACCCCGGTCTCTATTCTCCCTCTCTTTCCCTCCACCGCACAATCACGCAGCCGACGGTTTCTGAAAGGCCCCCCCGGGACCCCGGGCCACCTCCGACAATGCCCACTTCTACTTTTGGTTCCCTCCTTTGTTCTCCGTTCCTGATTGGAGTTGTTTGCAAGACAAAAAAAAAGGGATCCAGGATAATCTGCCTGGTCTTTCCCACTTTATCCCCCCCTGCAGTGCGTTCGAAATTAAAGCAATCTACTTGGATGTACCTTTGGTCTGGGTGGGTCAGTTGAGTATAGACGGAGAGTAATTGGGTTGAGACCTCAAAGCAAAGAGATTCTGGTCTCATCTCGCTGTCAGGCTCGTGGCCCGGCATGCTTTGGGGAAACGGGCCCATTTTGTGAGTCAGAAGCCTTTGGAGATAACGCTTTCCTGGTTCCTGGATGTTATTGGGCTGTACACTGGGTGAGAGCCCTGCTCCTCAACAGTAAGCTCGAGGGAGGAATGAGAGGGTTATTTACTCTTTTTACGGCTTCCACTTGTGGGGATTGTGCTTCTTGTGTGGTAAAGAACGCCTGTTCAAAGCTGCCACTCCTTTGGGGATTTTGTTGTTGATACTCAAAGATAAAGAGACCTTTTGGTTGTCGCAGTGGTCTGGGGGAAAGTTAGTCAAAGTTCCACGTGCAGTAGCTGTGTGTGATGTGATTGACACCTCGTCTTTTTGTCACTAAAATCGATGAGATACCGTTTCCATGGTGGTGGTGGACCATACTGGCATGTATGCTCTGCTGCAGCTAGGAAAGTACAGTCCTACTACAGTTATTATTGTAATTGACTGTCATGTGCATTATATTTCCTGTGACAGCATCTATTGTTATGGTTAGGGATGAAATGTAACTATTGCTGATTATTCTGCCCATTAAAAGCACATGCACGCGCACACACACACAAACGACACAATCTCTCTCTTGCTCCCTCTCTCTCTTTCTCTCCCTCTCTCTCTCTCTCTCTCTCTCACTCACACACACACAAACTCCCTGCCTCTCTCTCCCCCTCATTCTTTGAAAGTCGAAACTGAACTGATATTGCACAGATTACCCTGGAAGTAGGCACAGACTCACACAACCTCACCCTGGGTAAAGTGCTAGTATAAAAGATTAGGTTTATGGTCTTACTGTGGAATGAAATAAAAAGTCCCTTTATTTCACATGTGGATATGCTATCTTTGTAGAAAGGAAGTATTGATAGCTCAATAAATAGATGATAAAAAAAGCTCTAGAAACTCTTTGTCCTTGTCCCAGAGAGGGAGAATCAGGAGATCTTCACAGTCTGTGAAGTTTAAAACATGGGTGTGTTGCATTCCACAGATAGAACCACCGCACGTAATTACGGTTCTAAAAAATAATGCGTCCATTCAGTGCTCTTTCATTCAGGCATTCCTTTTCCGACTGAGTGAGAATGAAGAGGTAGAGAGAGCGTTATTTATTAGTCGCTCAGAATGACAGACAAGATAGAGAGGGGCACATGAAAGAAAATAAACGGTTAAAGACCGTACATATCCACGGAGGAAATGGCGGTTTGCGTGTGTATGCGGGGGTGTGGATGCATGTGTATGTGTGGGTGGTTTGAGGAGTCACAGAGACATGCCAAAGTTTCCCATGGTCTCCCCATCCACCCTCCTGGTCTCTGAAGCGAAGGATCGTGTCACAGTTCAGCCCTGAAAGCTGTAAAAATACCAAGAATAATTTATCTTCTCGCTGTCTCCCTCCCTGTGGCTCCTATGTAGTTTTCTCTGTTCGTCCCAGTCTCTCCCCCTCCCTCTGTTATAGCCTATCTCTCTGTTTGTCTCTGTCAATTCAGTTCAAAGGTTGGCTGAGCAGAACACATTGGACATATAGATATCATTTGAATAGTCAATTCATAATGGAACCAATTAGGGCTGCAAAGGATCAGATCATTTCTGGTAAATTCCTGAAAATTTCTGGAATTTCCAAGAAACGTTTTGAAACTTTTCCCATGGAATTTTCCGGAAAATTTGCAACCCTAGAACCAATCATTTCAAAGAACATCAGCAACATGTAAAACATGAACGCACAGATTTTCCCCCTCCTCTCTGCATGGCGGCCTGTGTGTGTCCCTCAGGCTGTGACAGGTGACAACATCCTGGGCCAATCGTGCGGCTGTGGGCCCCTTACCAAACTGGCCTGACGACCTTTCTCTCGCAGTCACAGGAAGGAACTGTTTGCTATTTTTAAGACAATCTCAGCGTATCTGGGAGTCTCATATTGTGGCCACAGAGCCTGCCCTTGCTGGCTAGCCAGATTTGCCCGTGTGGTCCTCTCCAAATGGCCAGACTGTGGTCACAGCTTGGCCTCTGAACTGAGACTGTTGGTCAGGCTTTGGCTGTGATCCATACACTGCACAAAAGGACTGTGTTAATGAGTGGTTTATTCTTGTAATAAAACTTAAAGGGCCTGTTTCATGGGCACAGATTAAGTTTAGTCCTGGACTGAATTGAGTTTTACATGGAGAATCTCCATTAAAGATAGAATTTAGTTGTATTTTTCATGAGAAACAATCTTTGTTTTAACTTACAGTTTGCTTGACAGGAGACATTTTTTTACCCCACTGGCAAATCTTGAAATTAGTCAAAACTGTCTCATGTCATTGGCATTAGTTTTGTCTTATTTAGCAAATAAGAAAAAAAAGTGAAGTCTAAATATAAGACTAAAGTACTAAAGTGATAAACGTTTGTGAGAATTAGGTGGTGGATAAACAGGGCCTCTCATTTTGTTTCAGTCCAGATGTCCATCAAGTGTAAAATGGCTTTTCGTTTAATTTCCAGAATGTTCTAAATAAGTTTCTGGTGTTTATTTCACAATTTAAGTTGGTCTGTTTGTGTGGTTTACGTGTTAGGAAGTGATATCGGATGAGATTGTACAAGCATGCAGAATAGTTTTTCTGAGGTTTATTTTCAATGTAATTAAATTCTAAAGAATTTAAAAAGACTACGTGCTTTCTTAACTTAGTCTTAACTTAGTTTAGCAAGAGAAAAGCATCATGGTGGTGACATTTTACACAATTGTGTATGAAGAAAATGAACTTCTTTTTAAATTATACAGTTCGGCAATTAACTAACCAGGGGGACACTGAAAAAACCTGGTATATTAAAAGTGCAGTGTAGTCTCATTTATTCATTGTAATGAAATGTCATAATTAGCGCTTTGTGTTTATTTTTGGATTTGTCTTGTTTATCTCCATTTTGTTTACAGTGAGAATGCTGCTAATTTGCTGATTTGACTAATGAAGCCATTTTAAAACCCTGTCTCTCTCCCTGTTTATCTCAGCCTGCAGGATGGGTTACTACAGGGCCCTAGCGACAGACGGCAGCTGCTCCAAGTGTCCGTTGCACAGCTACTCCGTCCGGGAGGGCTCCACTTCCTGCACCTGTGACAAGGGCTACTTCCGCTCCGAGACTGACCCGGCCTCCATGCCCTGCACTCGTAAGTCTTCATGGCGCACCCCAACTTTGGTGTCTGCTTAATGGCTAAATCTGTTGTTCCCGGTTAAATTTATCGTAGTGTGAGTGTGACTGTAGGCTCTGGTACACCTAATTCCCCTTCCAATACTCTTGCTTTACGAAAATGGACACAATTCGACTTTGAATGCATGGGTCCTGGGCACCCATTTCCTGTCAAACAAAGTGCTGTCACACTTGATGAAAAGTCGATGTAAGCACATATAGCCGTGATACAGAATATAGCCAATATTTAATGGTTGAATAAATGTTTTATGAATCTCAACAAGCGCAAGTCTCCAGTCGGGTTCATAATACTTTCAGGTCCTTTGCATTTGGTAATGGTAATTTGGTTCGGAGTACACCAGCATGCTTCCAAGCTGAGGTTAAGAGGGACACAGCTATGTGCTAGAATGTTCCATAGTTTTTTTTTAGTTTTTATTACAGTGGAATCCTCTGAACTGCAGTTGTCTAGTTTAAGAGTCATTGCATGAGTCAGTGAGAAATGGCAGTTTCACAAACAGCTTGTTTCACTCAAATAAAATGAAGGGTGTTCTTCACTCACACCGATGACATCCGTGAGTCATGTCCACCTTTACACCTCTCTCCTGCTCGTTGTGTGATGATGAGTTTTTTTTCCTTTTGACCCCTGACCTTTGGCTCGTAAGCCCTGTTGTGCTTTTATTGGGATCCCCAGGTTGGACTAGCGGGGACAATGAAGGGTTAATGATGTCCGTCGCTCAAACAAACGCCCCATATTTATTTCCTCCGCCTGGCTCCTGTTTCTCTCGGAGCGGCGAAAAGAAAGGGATGAAGAGAGAAAGAAACGGGGGGAAGAGCGCGTTGTTCAGTTATGTTGTCGCCATAAGCGTAATACCTGTAACTAATGTGAAATCTCAAATGCGTTGTGCTGAAATTCTTAAGCAATGGAGCCTTTGTCATGCTAATAAATATTTGAATTTGAATCGAGCCAAATGAGTGGGGGGGGGGGGGGGGGGGGAGAGTGAGAGAGTGAGAGACGAAAAGACAAGAAGGACAGAAAGGGAAAGAGAGGGCGGGCGGGTGAGCGAGAGAGAAGAGAAATCCAACTCAAACAGCAAAACCTTTTTTCTTCCCTTGCAATCAAGACCGCTTTCCCTCATGGGAACAATTAGGTCCTGACAAAGAGTGATTCTGTGGGAATCAGTGAGCTTTTCCGTCTTTATTTAGTTTCCCCCCGATGTCATTGGCTTTATCAGTGATATAATAAACCTTTCCATCAGACCCCCCCTCCGTGACAGTAATGCAATAATGGCACAGTATGAACAGTGTTTAGGGTGAAGATATGACTATATCTCTGGCTGTCTTGCTCCTCTCGTAGATACAGTAACCTTTGTCATGGCCGGGACTCTTGGGTAATGTCCCCTGGATGTGGGCAAAGGTAGCTGTAGCGTAATATGGCATTCTTGGAATGTCTCCTATGGAGCATAAAATTTCAGGGCTGCATTAAGAGGACTGTTGAAAGCATCCTGGAACCGGGACCCGCATACATTCCTATCGAAAAAGAAAAACACTCAGTGCAAATTGCGCGGACATGAATGAGTCACTGTATACTTGAATATAGAGTACTCCCCCATTACCCATTATTTTCTTACTTTTCTCTACATTTCTTTCTTATTACCTTTTTTCTTTTCTAGTCCGGGTAAATGATAATATAAAAATGTGGTATAATCTCAAAATAAAACTTTAATCGAGGCATTAACCGGGCTTGTTTACGAGGCGAAGATGAACGCGTTGCGCTGAGAATCCGGCCCCGTGAATGGGGGTGTCGTGGCCACACAACCTAATGCGGCCGGATAATGGCCGACTGGCCCGGAGAGGAAATGGAAGTCGTGTCGGCTGCCTTGACGAGACGCTCCGCCCCCTTGACGACCCCCCCCCCCCCCTCGGCTCCCCGGCCTCTGAAGCCCTCCTGACATGTGTGCATGTCCCGGTCAGCTCCTGTCAGTCACTCTTTCTTTTTTTGGCTCTTTCTTTCCTCCTCCCTTTCTCTCGTCCACATGCTCTCGTGCATACCCATCTCTCGGTCTGTTCCTGTCAGTCCCCCTCTGTTTCCCCCTCTTTTCTCACTTCACTCTTCTCCCGATCTGTTCCTTAACCGCCGTCACCCCATCTCACCCTCGCACACCCTGCTCTTTTGTAGCACTCCTCTCTCTTTCCCCTCTTTCTCCCACTCCCTCCTTTTCTTCTCCTCCCTTTCCCCGCAGTCCTCCCTTACATACTAATGGCTGACTCCTGATTCTAAAGGGAACAGACGCTGTCTGCAGCTGCCCCCCTCCTCCCCCGCACCCCTTCCTGCTCTCTGACCCCTCCCTCGGTGAGCGACAGACGCGGACGCACAATGGCCGCCCTTTTCGGCGGGGCGCGAACACCCCCGTCTCCCCCCCCTCCCCGTTCGTCTGTCCTTCCCCGCGGCCCCTCGTCAGCCCGTCCTGTTAGCGTGTCGAGCGCGCCGCGCTGACACAACACGCCAGTCCCGTCGCCACGCCTGGCACTGCGGCCCCCTCTCCGCTCCGCACGCACCTCGCAATAAAAGAGAGGGCAAATTCATTTGCAGCCTGTTTGATCTTTGAGTTGTGTTTCTCTTTGTCTCCTGTGTGCTGGTGTGATTATCTCTCTGTGGGCGATTTACATGCTTGCTGAGTACATGACTCAGAGTAAATGTATTCTCTGTGTAGCAAACATAATTTTCTCTTAATATGGCTAGCAGCGAGAGAGGCAGAGGATTCAGCAATGTGGATTACTCCTAAAAGTGTGTGGCTGTGTGTGCCTGTGTGTGCCTGTGTGTGCCTGTGTCCCCCCGTGTGTCCCCCCGTGTGTCCCCCCGTGTGTCCCCCCGTGTGTCCCCCCGTGTGTCCCCCCCCTGTGCCCCCCCCTGTGTCCCCCCCCGTGTGTCTTCCTGTGTACATACGTGTGTATGTGTTAATTCCTCTCCGCCCTCCATCTCTCCCCCCCCAGGCCCCCCCTCGGCCCCGCAGCACCTCATCTCCAACGTGAACGAGACGTCGGTGAACCTGGAGTGGAGCGCGCCGGCATCGAGCGGAGGGCGGCAGGACCTGAGCTACAACGTGGTGTGCAAGCTGTGCGGGGCGGAGCCGCGGCTGTGCCAGCCCTGCGACAGCACCGTGCACTTCTCCCCCCAGCAGCTCAGCCTGAGGGGCACCCGCGTCTCCATCAACGACCTGCAGGCCCACACCAACTACACCTTCGAGATCTGGGCCGTCAACGGCGTGTCCAAGCAGAGCCCCGGACGCGAGCAGGCCGTCTCCGTCACCGTGACCACCAACCAGGCTGGTGAGTTTGGCCTACCGCAGGGCTGCCACGGTCACAGCCTGGGCCTGCCACGGTCACAGCCTGGGTCTGACACGGTCACAGCCTGGGTCAAACGCGTTATCGTCTTGGGTTCAGATACTCTGTGCTTTGTTGAGCTGGCTGGTATATTCAAACCTATGAAATGCTCTCCAAAAGCGCAAACCTCTCCTTCTGGTCTTCTGTAGTCACAGCCACACCTGGGTCAAATACGTAAGGTTTTGGATTCTTAAGTGCTGTTTGCTTTTTGGCCAGCGGCAATTCTTGGGTAGTTGTGTAAATATATGTTGCTACTGTAACCTCCTGTAGTATCTCTTATCATCCTCAATGTGTTATCTTTACTTTCTGTTCCAGTAATTATTCTTATTTAGGGTATTTTTAAAGGCAAAGGTCTTCTGAAACATTACTTAATTATCTCATAAATTAAAAGAGGTTACGGTTGATATCTTTGCCAAGAAGTCGAATCCATCTTATTTTAATTGTTTTGTTTGGGAGACAAAGTCAGAGAGCTGTGACATAGCTACAGAAAACGTTAGCCCAGGGTCTTTCAAACAGCCATCCAACATTTTGGAAGCATGCTGGTCAAACCATTAATAACCCAGAAAAAGTGACAAGCAGAGCCTGTGGAACCTCAATTGTCGACTTATCTGAGCTCGAAAAGTCCAAACGCACCAGGGCCAGTCACGCCTCTGATTATAGTTCGAAATGTCCTAAATTGCTCCGGGTCGTTTGTTCATTTTTATGCCATCCATATTATAATCCTAAAAGTGCATTTTGGCCACATTAAGCGATTTGGCAGCAGTTGTTGGAAAACTGGGATGTGAGTAATGGTGAGCGGTTCAGACGGTGATGCAGCTTTAAGTACGGTAACTGTATGATGAGTTTGCTCATTTCCCTCTAAAATATGTGTTTTATAGCCCCATCTGAGGAAGGATGAGCGAGGCCATTTGATGCATCAGCGCACAGTTAGCATGTCTATTTCACGCGTGGTTTAGTCTCACCTTGGATAAGAGGGGAATAATTTATATAGTTATGTAGTTATACTGTAGTTATATATACATGTATAGTTAGGTATGCTTTAAAACACCAAAATTCCTCAGAGAACCCAATTTCTTTGAGTGACTACCCTGAACGAAGCCACAGTCTCACATTTCAAGATTTGAAATTAGTTTTGGAGATGCAGCTTGTCCAGGGATTTGATCTACATTTTGCTTTCTTAGCTCTCGGGATGAAATCTCAGGCAATAAGATAAGGTTTCACACGGCTGTATCTCCTGTTGGACGGACTCTGTGGGGAATGTAAGGCTGAGCTGCATCTGACGGTGAGGGTTTCTGTCTCTCCCCCAGCTCCCTCCTCCGTCACCTCCCTCCATGCCAAGGACATCACCAGGCATAGCATCTCCCTGGTCTGGCAGCAGCCTGAGAGGCCCAATGGGGTCATCCTGGAGTATGAGGTCAAGTACTATGAGAAGGTGAGTTGTTTTCTGGGAAATGTAGTTACTATCAGAATGACGTGATTGGCTGTGCTTCACTTCTGCCTGCCTACATGCAGGATATGGGAAACTGTATCTTAACGGAGTAGGAGGGAGGGAAAAGTAATAAAAACTTGATCTCTCTACCACGACTAATGCAATTTTTGAAAATATAGGCAAAGATAATATGTCCACCTACTGTCCACCTTCTGTTTGTGCATATTCTCCAGATGACAGTTTAAAGGGATAGTTCACTTTCTGGAGTTTAAAAAAAATATTATTTCAGTTTCACTATATGTTTTTGACTGGCCCAGATGAGTTTTGTGTCAGATGAAAATGTGTTATTTTTGTCTGTGCTGGAGTTTATTAAACTATCCTTCAGCACACACAAACTGTCTGGGCCAATTTAAAACATACACGGAAACTGAAATAATATCAGAAAACTCCAGAAAGTGAACTATTCCTTAATGGAAAACTCCATCAAGAACAATGTCATTGCTTATGGTGTTTCTCACCCAGAGAATAGTCCCTTTCTTTTTATTTCATTGCTGTACACCAAGACCAAAGGATATCTTGAGACTATGATGCTCATTGCGCCCAGGGCTTACTGTTATGTCCATGAAAGAACTGGATCATTGAAAAGTTCTTATAGGCCTGCCAAATCCCCAAACTACCTAGCTTTGGGGAATAGTTCTATAGTCAAGCAATTTTCCGAATTTTACATTGGGTAAAAAAAAAAAAAAACTGTTGAAACTTCTTGAATCAACCCTCTGCAATGTGCTCTCTCTTGGGATATGTCATTCTTAGCGGATTATTTAGAATGAATTTCGTGAACTGCGAACTACAGTCTCAGAGCCTCCAATCTCCTACCATCACGCAGGGTTCGAGAAAGATGGAAAAAGATGCTATTTTTATGGTAAAAACTAACAGTGTGTCAAATTTCCCGTTTGGCAGAGTGCCCTATAAACAAGGAAGAGGTGAGGACAGTATGCGTGCATGTGACAGGTTTATGTCCGTTTTAAACTCGTCACCTTCCTGACGGGGCCGTTCAGGAAGCGCTTGACTTGACTTGCGCTGAATGCTTTTCCTGTCTGTCCGTCGGGTCAGGACCAGAACGAGCGCAGCTACCGCATCGTCAAGACGCTGTCCCGGAACGCCGAGATCAAGGGCCTGAACCCGCTCACGTCCTACGTCTTCCATGTCCGCGCCCGCACGGCCGCGGGGTACGGAGACTTCAGCGGCCCCTACGAGTTCATGACCACCTCCGGTACGTCCTGGTCTGTGGCTGTGGCTGGGGCATGTGCAACACTAAGGTTTGATGCTGGAGGAGGGGGTGGCGGGTGGGGGGGTGGGGGGGATGTAATTCAAGCTGGATATATACAATGTATGACTTATAAATGAAAATAATACGATATAAATAAACTCAGTATTTCTTATAGAAAGTATAAAAGAACTGAAAACCAGTTCAGTAATGGAATTCAGTTCGGTTCAGTCGTTCTAACAGTGTTCTGTAATGGAATGCCTTAAGCATGAGAATTAAACACCCGTGAAGATTATTGCTCGGCAGTAAAGACCCTGTGAAGGGTTAAGCTCCCCCCTTTCATTCAACCTTGGCCTCTAGTGGTAAAACAATGTTAGTGCATGTCTTTGATGCTGGTAGGCAAGCACTGGGCAGACAGAAAGATTGAGCCAAGCTGCTTTCTGAAGATTTTGCTGTCACCCCATATCGGCAGAATAAAAAAAGAAAAAAGAATGCAAGTGGAAACAGAGTGAGGGTGGCTGTCAGCCCCGAAGTGCTATCTTATTTGGGAGGGTTGGATCTGCAGTGGGGAGGGGAATGTGTGTGGGGGTGTGTGTGTGTGCCTGTGTATGTGTGCCTCTGTGGAGTATCTGTGTGTGTGCCTTTGTGTGTGCCACTAAAATTTCCCTCGGGATGAATAAAGTATCTATCTATCTATCTATCTATCTCTATCCATGGTGTGTGTGTGTGTGTGTGTGTGTGTGTCTGTGTTTGTGTTTGTGTTTCCGTTTCCATGTACACCCATAACTCCAGTGTGTAGTCCCCACTTTGCCGTGGGCAGGAAACTCCACCAGGACCGGGCTGCTGACTGAATGATGTTGTCATGTTTTCTCACCTCTCAGTTCCCTCTCCGATCATCGGCGACGGAGCCAACTCCACCGTGCTGCTGGTGTCTGTCATCGGGGGCGTGGTGCTCCTCCTCTTCATCATCGGCGCCTTCTTCATCAGCAGGAGGTGAGACTTGCACCCCTCAATCACACGCCTTTCTCTCCCCGTCCGCACTTTTCACAGAAAATATCTTCAACATGTTCTCCTTCCCTTTCTCTCATGTTCCATTGTTCCCCCGTCCCTCTCCCTCTCTCCCTCTCCCTCCCTCTCTCCCTCTCTCTCACTCCATCACCATTCTTGGCCAGTGCCTTTCTTTGTCTTCCTTAAATCAGTCCACCCCCCCATCTCAGTTTTATAATAATTTAATATTCGAAAATGAATTATACCAAACAAACAAGTTAATATGCCAAATAACTGATGCAATAAACAATAATATACATTTAAACTAAGAAACATATGTGCTGTAAACACAGTAATTGTTATGTACAGAAAAAGGAGATCACCATTCAGTTTTTTCCCTACTTCATTCAAACCAGGGAAAAGCAGAGAGTGTTTCTAATAGAGATGGGATCACAGTACAGAGGGCAATCAAGCCCCCAGCCACAATGGTGATTTATATTTGAGCTCGAAATCTGCTGCCCTACAGACGAATAATTGATAATTATGCAAATCATATTCATTATCGGTTTGTGCTGTGTGGTCACTCACTGCACCTTAGGTAATAATAATAACAACAGCAAGAATAATAATAATAAACATAACAAGAATAACAATTATAGTAACAATAACAAAAATACCAATAATAGTAATAACAATAAATAATAGCAATAACAATAATAGTAATAATAACAATGATGGTAATAACAATAAACAAATAGCAATAATAATAATAATGTTATTGTGATTATTATGTCTGTAAGGAGCTGATAGCTGCTCTCCGTTGAGGCTGGTTTTTGACTGACAGGCACGCTGGGGAGGAGGTTCTGTTGGGTCGGTGGTTTCGTGCACCGAGCCCCAGAAGAATTGAGAACAGCAGGCTCAGCCTTTAAAACACTTAGCATGCAAGCCATCGTACCTCACCAAGGCGCGCGTGCACACACACACGCACACACATAACTACTTGATCCAGTATTTATTCGGCATCCAACCATAGAGCATTGCAGAACAACATGTAGGATATACATTGGCACAGAGAAGGTCCGACACAACCTTTAGCACACGTTAGCCGTAGAAGCAAACATTATTATTATACAAGTAAAACACACATTCCAATACAAAAATTCCAGAGGTACTCATTCTTTCAAGTACTCATAGAGATACGGTATTATATTATGAAGCAGCAGGTTTTTTTGGCAGAAAATGTGGTTAATGGAGTTGAAGTGGAGAAATGGGATGTGTTTGTGGCGAGATTGTGCATTACAGGGATCTGGCTGTCAGCTACTGACAAACTGCCCTGCTCCTCCAGGCTTACAGCTCTCATTGTTCCAGACAAAAGATCCATCTCCGAACAACACAGGAGTTTAATCGCCACCCTTTCTCTTTTCACCCTCTCCCGCTTAATCTCTCTCCGTCTCATCAGATGCTATATCTGTTCTTTTCACCTTGTCGGATAGCGCCAGGTGCTTTTACAAAATGAGAAATAAGCACAAAGGAACCTTTTATTTTGCCTCGGTCTCTGTTGCAGCGGATTAATTTTTATTTTTTTTACCTGCCTGCACCGTAACTAAATTGGAAAGCGATTTCTCCATTTAGCATAGCGTCAAGCCGCACGACATCCAATCTGCCAAATTTTAATCGGGTTCAGCTCGAGATGTGGCCGTTTCATTATTTCCATCTCCATGGCTGTTATTTCTGCTGTTCATAGAGCTGTAATATTATGATAATGAAAGTGCACTTTTCATTTATTCTAATAAATGTGAAGTGAGCTTTTTTGTATGGCTGTCTGTCTCCTTGGGGATAAAATTAACAAACAGAAGCTAATTAGCTATGGTCCTTGTTTTTTCCCCCGGTTCCCGTTACAGCCTTCCTGCCCGCTACGGCGGCTGTGCTAAAGAGGCTCTCGCCGTTTCTTCGGCTGTTTTCAGAGGGCAGGGAATCAAGAAAGGGGGGGGGGGATTTAAGAGGGATTACAAAAGCAGGCAACTCATCGCACACATGCCCTGAGAGCGTACCTGATAATTCCACTTGAGTTCAGTAAGGCCGGGAGGCTGGAACAACAGCTCCTCTGTCGCCTCTTCTCCAACTCCCCGCTCGCTCCGTTTGAAGGCACGGCGGTGTGTGAAGCGCCGCGTCCATCCCACAACCCTCCAGGGCGTTTCCTTCCACATTCCGGGACACCTCTTTCGTCTTACCTGCTCCGCCTCCCCGCCCCGTGACATTCCGGCTCTGCCCTCAAATTATCGGCAGGACGCAGAGCCGGAAACCCCGCCCCGAATTCCTTTAATGCACCCTGGGGTCCTGTAGCAGGTGAATTGACCCCCACTGGATAGTTACAGCTTCCCTCGAGCTCTTCCAGTCAGGGTCTTTGTGTCCTGGCTTCCCTGTTGTCAGGGCCCAATCCCACAGTCCTTTGCTGTTCGGCGTAGGGTCGCCTCAGGGGCTGTTTAGGGTCAGCAGGTGAGGTGGGGGCGAGGTGTGTGTGTGTTTATGTGTGTGTGTGTGTGTGTATGTGTGTGAGTGGGTGGGGTCAGTTGGTGGGTCCGCTCGGCAGGGGATATTGAAAGGGGATTGTTTGAATAGTTCTCTCGTACGTCGCCGTTTCGGCTGAACGGGGGGGCCTTCCTGTCTTTGTTTTCCGGGACTCCCTCTGTGTTTCTCTTTTCCGTTGCTTCCATTGTCCTTCCCGCTGATCCCGCGAGGAGATTAAAGTTACCGTAGCGACGGCCAAATCACACATTCCCGTCTCGCTGGGATGATCGCGCAAACTGTTATTTTTTCATCTCAAATGTACGCCTCGGCCCATATAAAATAAAGCCTAGCGCTGAAACGGGACCGTACGCGGTCACGGGTGGTTGAAACCAGGTATAGCGGTTTCACAGGCTAAAAGGTGATTCAATCCCCATCACTGGTGTTTCATTGATTTTGCTGCATTATGATAGATAGATCTTTATTTATAAAGCAGAAGTTACAAAGTGCTTTACAGAAATGAGCATAAAATACAAAGCAGAATACACCATTTTGAGATCAATTTAAAAATACAAATAAAAGCCGCACAAATTATATTTTACATAACTTTTAGAAATTTTGTATAAGTATAACCCTTCTCCAACAAAATATAATGCACAACATAAAACCAAAATACTCTTTCGTATTTCCTCCAAATAATTGTTTATACACTATATGTATTGCATTTCGTTTGTAAGCTCATGTCATTTTCTTCATAGCGTGAGTTCATTTGATAGCAGGAAATGATCATGTGTCATGTGCAATTTTAACCGCGAGCCTGACCGTTTTTGCTCTTATTCTGGTTAATAGGAGGCGCAAGTACAGCAAGGCCAAGCAGGACGCAGAGGAGGAGAAACATCTACACCCAGGTAAGCAGCCGCCACACGCCCACACGCTACAGACAGAGGGGGAGCGGAGTTGTCATGATGGTAAAGCCCCGTTAGCTCTCATTTGGAGGATGAAGGAAGCTGGAAGGGTGTGAAGGTTTAGTAGGAGGAAATTAAAACAACCTCTTTTCTCTCTCTCTCTCTCTCTCTCTTCCTCTCTTTCACTTTCTTTCTCTTTCGGCAGGTGTGCAGATATACGTGGACCCCTTCACGTATGAGGACCCCAACCAGGCCGTCCGGGAATTCGCCAAAGAGATCGATGCCTCCTGCATCAAGATAGAGAAGGTCATTGGAATCGGTAAGGAGTCCATTTTGTTTATTTTCCGCTCCAGAAGTTCAGCGTATTTCGGTTTCTCAGACTGCCTTTAAGGAATTTCAACTTATCACGAGTGCATTAAAATGTAATTTTCACTTCACTCTGACACGTTGACAGAAGCCACTGACATGGATCCTCTCAGACTTCTTACTAGTAAGGACATTTATAGTCGAGCCTTGTGTAGAAAGAACTCTCCCATTTCAAGAATGCAAAAATGGAGATTTTGACTGCCATCAAAATAATCTTTTACATTTCATATGAAATAATCTATACTTTTTTCATATTAAATGTATTGTGTATTGTATTGAACACAAAGTTCAAATGCTATAATGCTAAGCATGTTAAGGATTTGGTTTTGGTCATTTTGAGGCCCCGTTTATCGTGTAATTAGCATGGCTTTTACATTTTATTTACATGTGAATCATAAGTGAACTCGACGCAAAATGGCCAAGCTGTATCGGGCCTCCAGTAATCATGTTTATAATTGGCATGGTTTACATCCAAAGGAAGTTAATCCATTTTCCTGTCCATACATTCGAAAATGTAATTGCACATCCTCTTCCTGTGGATTAATGGGATACTTCAAAAGCATGTGAAGAAAAACATGATTGCCCGGGCTCTTTAATACAACATGCCCAGGCCAAATAATCAGCAGAAATATCTCTCTATGCGCGTATGAATCCGTGTGTGAATGGAGGGCTCCCTACTGCTGAGCAATGTCAGTGCTCTTGCATAACCCGCCTATCGTCACTGTGCAAAGAGTTGGCGGTTAGCATCAAGCCCCCTGCTGTGCCATGACTTGGCTCAAACACCCCCTCCCCCTCCCTCCCCACCTGCTGTTCAATGAATGGCTGTTACGTTCACCCCCTTCTGCTGTGCCTTGAATGGCTCTTCCGTTTCACCCCTTCTGCTGTTTGATGAAATGTCACTTGCGTTCGCCCCTTCTGGTACATACTGGCGTTTGCCGTAACTCCTTCACCCACGCTGCTTTATGGCGACCGGGCTCTTACCTCCACACCCCTCTGTGCCGTCTGGTAGGCGAGTTCGGTGAGGTCTGCAGCGGCCGCCTGAAGTTGCCGGGCAAGCGTGAGATCTGCGTGGCCATCAAGACCCTGAAAGTGGGCTACACCGACCAGCAGAGGCGGGACTTCCTGAGCGAGGCCAGCATCATGGGCCAGTTCGACCACCCCAACGTCATTCGCCTGGAGGGCGTGGTCACCAAATGTAGGTTCCCTGTTTTTCTTTTATATGATGTTTTCTCTTTCCTAGCATAGATTTTCCAATTGGCATTCAGTTGCCATATTAAAATGTACTGTGTACACCAGGTCACCAAAGTAGCTAGGTGGACGGTGTAAAAGAAATGGTCGAAAGAAAATAAATTTTTGCTGCCAGGGTGTGCGGTTGTCCCTGACTAAAGTGGCTGGCTTTATTGTCCTTTGTCTCTGGCTTAGTTCTTCTGTAGTACTGTACTCAAAGAAGCCCTAGCTGCGCTCTCTACCCTGCCTTGGGCTGCCTCCTCAGTGGGATGTTAGCGATGCAAAAGGCCGTCCTCCCCGCTAATGCCTGATGAAAGGGTCATTAATCATGATGTCGTCTCGGAGTTAATCTCGGGGTCTGCAGCTCTATCTGAGGCGCACGTTTGCCCTTGAGTTTTCACAGCTCTTATTTTGTTTAGTTTTTTTTTTTTTTTCCTGGAGGAAATGAATACCTGATGGTTCACTGGCATACTAAAGTTTATTTTAGTGGGAGTTCGCATTTTTGACGTGTGTGTGTGTGTGTGTCTGTGTGTGTGCCTGCAGGTATGTTTAAAAACGTTGAGACCTGTAGGTTTGTGTTCATGTGTTCGTATGTGTGTTGTAAAATGTGTGTGTCTGTGTCTCCATTTCTATGTGTGTGTGCGTGTGTGTGTGCACACGTGCGTGCGTACGCCGGGGCGCTGGGTGTGTGTTGCACTGCGCAGGGCAGATGAAAGATGTATAAGTGTAATGTATTGTGACAAACACCCAGCCCCACTTCCTGGAGATAAGCTCTGGGCCTGTCAGTCAGGCGGCGGCGGTGTCGAGTGAAGGGTTTGGAGCCGCACAATCCTGATGGCTTATCCGCACTCAGGCCTTTCAACAGCCGAGGAGAGAGAGAAGGCATGGAGATGAGATGAGAGGAGGCTGAGAGCCTGCTTTATCAGAGAGAGACCTGTACAGATTCCTGTATCTGAAAGCTTTGTGGAGAGTCAAAGGGTCTTCCAGGCGTGCATTACCAGGCATTATTCAACACAACATCCACCTTCGGAGAGCAGATCGTATTTTCACTTTATGGTTTTTATCTCTTGTCAGCTCAAGTGTGCTCATGTAGTCAGTTTATATTAATACGTTACACCCTAGTAATTGATTTTTTTCTTCCCCCCCCCCCCCCCCCCCACACATAAACAGGGTTTGTTCTCTCCCTCCGTGTTAGCTAGTTTTCCAGCAGGACTTATTGATAATGTTAAACATGCGTCGTGTAAATAAACACAAAGGCAATGCTAATGAGCGATAGCGGCACTGTCATTTTTACGGTCCCCGGAGGTAATCATTACAAAAGGCTGGCCGCGCTAGCCTCGCCTCGCTCGCGGGCGTAATAAACCCGCACCCTCATCTGCATAATGCAGCCGCTGCTGGGAAATTAAAATGATCATTTCAATCTGCAGAGCCAGCGTCGCGGCCCTGTTGTGTGGCATTGTGCGGGCTGACCCGTTCCAAACAGGCTGGGTCAGCGTTGCCATGGAGCCGGCCTGATTGACGGGCTGCCGAGGAATCCTCCGCAATGGATGCGCTCGATAAACAAAACACTTGCATGCAAATGAGGGGGGTGGGAGGGGTCAGAGGGCAGGAGTTTTCCAGACTTGATTGGGAGCTGTCGTTGGAGCAAGTTCAGGGTCGCTGGAAAACACGCCGAAGGACGGCCGTGTGTAATTGCGCTCTTCCCGAGAGGCCTGCCTTTTTGAAGTGTTTACTTTATACCCGTTGAGGTGTTGTCATTCTGTTAATAAGTTAATGGGGTGCTCGCTTGAGCAGGGGGGGAAGTTCAACTGCTTTTTGAAGCTGTGAGCTTGGCCCGTGGAGTGGTGTGTTGTCGGGAGAAATTTCCGCAAGTTTCTGTTTGGTAAAAACTCGCAGTTCTTAAGCGAATACGCCAATGAAAAAGCGAATGAGACACAAGTGTGTGGATGTTTTGGTTTCCTTTACACGGAAGCCCAAGTGGAACAATTTGGTTGGCCTCTGTTGTGCACAAGTTTCTCTCAACCAGTGTCAAAGGCTGACGCCATTCCACAGCGGCCTTTGAGAAGAGAGACTGAAAAACCTCACGGAGGCCCGTGGAAGTTATAAGTGGGGAATGGCTAAACAGTAACAGCCTGCAGCACAAATACAAAACCTTAACTTGTAAATCAGTAAAAACACAGATTCATGTGAGCAATGTGTATTAAATTCAAGCTGTGTAATTTACCCTACACAGAGATAAAGAAACAAAGTGAGCAGATAACTGAGCAGTAATTGTTTTATAAGTCATTTCTTTTTCTCCTCCAGGTAAGCCCGTGATGATTATCACCGAGTACATGGAGAATGGTTCCCTGGACGCGTTCCTGAGGGTAGGTTGTGCATCACCACGGCAACAAGCTGCTCCCACGGTGAACAGCTTGTCAGTCGCAGGTGTGGGGACGGTGCCGTAGCCGTTATATTATGCATGCCGCGCTCATGTGAAACGTCATTGGTCAGGTCGTTTTTGAGCCACACCGCAGGATAGTGAGGTCATGTCTTTCGCTGTTAGTGATTGTGTTATGAGATCATGAATTACTGTCACTGTTTTATAGATTATGGTAGTCGCACTCATGACTGTGTGTTGTGAATTTAAGATTAGAAATCACATTGCTGGCCTGGACCTCTGTATTTCAAAGTGATGGCAATGACCTGACCTTTCTTGAGCCATAACTGTAGAGCAAATTGAAAATGGGCTTACACTAGCTTATGCTTGTGTGGAGGGAACTTCCCCCTACATTCAAACACATTTAGCTAGTTTAAGCGGTTACGCTGTTCAGTCATTCAGACTGATTCTATAAAATGAACCTTAAGGTTTGTTATGGCTGAATAAATGACAGGAAAAGGTGTGGTCGGAAATTGTGGTGCCCATTTGGAGGTGGGAGCTCTTTTTTAAAAACGCAAATGAACTTCAAAATCCTCACCGTTGTAACACAATCAATCAATAAATAATATATAATGAAAGAAGGTATTTTGAAATAATTTTGTAAATAGAGGAATACCATCACACTCTAATTATACAACATGTTATACCGTTCATGCAAATTGTTGTAATAAAATCCAAACATAAACCTTGTCTTTATGACATGGTAGGTTATATTTACAAACACAAGGCTTGTCCTTGCAATCTTTTTATATAACCAATAAAATATTTAACAAAGTCATGAAATCCTTAATTGCTTTTTGATTACATGAACAGTTGAAAGCTATTTTGAACATTTTTCAACAGCCTGTTTTCCCACAGTTTGCAATGTTCCTGTAGAAAATCTGAAATTAACATCAACATACTTAACATACTTATTTCAAAATGTGCCACCCAAACAGAGCTTATAGTATGAAGAACAGTGGTCATGCCAATCAATCGGGAGCATGTGTGCCAATCATTCCATAAAAATACTATTTGCATTGGCTTGAGGCTCTTACTTACTGCCACTGTATTCAGACCCCCTATTGTCATAGTTTCTCTCAGCCTATGACAGGTCATATACTTGCATCTGAATTAATAATTTGTCTGTTTATGGTTGTACAGTTGAACAAAGTCAACTGTTATTCAGGATGTGCATAACCGTAACATGACCAACTGCTAACGAATGAGTGCAATAAAGCCGTCATTGATCACTCACTCAAAGTTATGTCAAAAGCAATCCATGAAGAACTATTGAGTGCAAAGGTTATGTTCATATCAACCGGACAGGAATGTAGAATATTTTAAAACCAAGAAGCAAGCAAAGCTCAGTGCTTGCATAACCAGAACCAGCAGTTGGCTGTTAGCACAAGTTAGCGGTTAGCACGAGTTTGCAGTTAGCACGAATTAGCAGTTAGCACGAGTAGCATGAGTTTTCAGCTTGAATTTACAACCGTCCCTCAACCCCTCTCTCTTGCTTGCCATCAACAGAAGAACGACGGGCGCTTCACTGTGATCCAGCTGGTGGGCATGCTGAGGGGCATTGCCTCGGGCATGAAGTACCTCTCCGACATGAGCTACGTCCACCGGGACCTGGCCGCCCGCAACATCCTGGTAAACAGCAACCTGGTGTGCAAGGTGTCCGACTTCGGGATGTCCCGGGTGCTGGAGGATGATCCCGAGGCCACCTACACCACCAGGGTGAGACCCAGAGCCCTCTCGAGCGGAGAGCCCAGGGGTCAGAAAATAAAAGTCCTGCAATGTGTTTCTTCCACCCATTAACTCACTAATTAGTTCTACCTCCTGGCGGAAGAATTGGGATGATTACCAAATCCAGGTGATTGGGATAAAGTACTGGGGAGGACTTTTACTTTCTGAACTTGGACTTTCCACCTCTGCTTGTGTGTGTGCGAGGATCACTAATGGTCGCTGGGCTGGGTGATGAACACACTCGCGCGGTCGATCGTATGAAGTGTGCGCGTGTGGTTTGAAAGGATGTAACGGGAGCCTATCAATCGCAGGGAGGGAAGATCCCGATCAGATGGACTCCCCCGGAGGCCATCGCCTACAGGAAGTTCACCTCCGCCTCTGACGTCTGGAGCTACGGCATCGTCATGTGGGAAGTGATGTCATACGGAGAGCGGCCATATTGGGATATGAGCAACCAGGATGTGAGTATTCCCCCTGTCTAGCCCCTCTCTTTCAGTGTTACTCATTAGCACAGGAAAATGCGATGTTTGGTCTGTGTAATTCACAATGAAATGTGAAAGCTAACATGGAGAGGGAAAAGGGTTGAGCTCATTCAGTATTGATTGACGTCCCTGCTGGGAAAAAAAACGGCTCAAGCTAGATTTTGACAGCTGGTAGCTGGTTGACCTGTTCAGATTAGCTCCCAGCTTGACATCGTTTGACTAGCCCAAGTTATGTTTTGAAACCGCTGGCTGTCCAGCTACCACCTCAGACAAGCTACCAGCACTAGCTGGTTGACCAGCTTTATTACCAGCTTGGCTATGGTGGTTGACCAGCTTGACCAACTGAATTTTCAAGCTGGTCAAGCTGGCATAGCTGAATTCTGTGACAGTTTTTCCAATTAATTTTGAACTTGAGACATTTGGTAGAGAAGCAGCGCCCTGAGTCATCTCCTCTCCCCCCTGTCTGCACACAGGTGATCAAGGCCATCGAGGAGGGCTACCGGCTCCCCCCGCCCATGGACTGCCCCGTGGCCCTACACCAGCTCATGCTGGACTGCTGGCAGAGGGAGCGTGGCGAGAGGCCCAAATTCAGCCAGATCGTCAACATGCTGGACAAACTGATCCGCAACCCGGGGAGCCTGAAGAGGACAGGAGGGGAGACCAGCCGGTAGGCCCCTCTCCAGGACTCACATATTCACAAACCTTATATATATGCATACATAAACACATACTCATTAATACATGTACATTCTGTAGATAGACCTATACACTCACTCACATATACACCTGTTCTATATACATACATACATATATATATATATATATATGTATATATACACTCACTCAAAAATACACATCTACCTACACACATACACTCACTCACTGTCACTCACACGTACACTCATATATACCCATACATATGTATTCTGTTTATACACAAATCATTGCAACTAACTTGCACATATACACATGTACACTTATTAGCATATGCATGTATACACACAGGCTCATGTGTAAATGCACACACACGCACACACATTCCCCCCTGCTCACATATATACATGTTATAAATCTACACACCCACAAATAAATGCAAATACGCACAAGCTCATCCATACATGCATACAAATATACACCCATAAATGCAAAGTCACATACATATGCATAATGTTCACAGGCGCAGACACACACGCCCGGAGACACACACAAATTGTATATCAGTGCAGTAAAACTAGCTGGATCTCCTCCTAACGCTCCCCACCCACCCCCTCTCTGTGTCCCCCAGGCCCAACACCACCCTGCTGGACCCCAGCAGCCCTGAGTTCCCCTCCTGTCTGGGCTCCGTGGCTGGGTGGCTCCAGGCCATCCACATGGAGGGCTACCAGGACAACTTCACCGCCGCTGGATACACCACGCTGGGGGCCGTGGTGCACATGACACAGGAGTGAGTCCTTATTTTAGTCTTATTCACACACGGTTGTTATTAGGTCATCTGGAACTTTCTGTTGCCTCCGGAGCAGGCATCAGATTTGTTTATTCGAGCTAGGGCACGGTGGATGTCGTCGAGTCGAGAGCTTATGGAAGTCGTTTGCTCCGCTTGTGAGCTTCGCAGTCTGGAAAAAATAGCTAGCTTATAATCACAAACCTATCCGAGGAAAAGGAAGGTGAACACATTTGTACACATGTATACACACGCACTTGATTTAAAGATCAAAAGATCATCATGAAAATGCCTTAGTTCATAAACAAAAAGTTGTTTGATTATTCCACTAACAAATATTTTGTTTTTGTATGAATACACATTTCTTTACTGATCAGTGCTGTTTTCTCTTATGTACACAGGGATGTGGCCAGGATAGGAATTTCCTCAGCGGTGCACCAGGACCAGATCCTGAACAGCATCCAGGGAATGCTGTCCCAAATGCAACAGATACAAGACAGGATGGTTCCAGTTTGAGCCACGTGAACCATGTACAAGAAACAATGGAACTATTTACCTCATTCATGCACTTTAAATACATAAAAAAAGATGTAAAAAAAAAAAAAAAACATGAAAGGGAGAGAAGGGAAAGGGGAAAAGCAGCACTTTGATATTCGTTCATTCCTTAATACTTTTGACTTTGGGATAGATCTGTACTTTTGCTGTGGAATGAAATTCTTTCTGGAACGTCACACTCGTCCATAGCATTTCAGTGGAATTGGACACGTTTTTTCCCCTGGATATTTCACCTGGACATTGTCTTTATTTCTATCTGTGTGCCAGCATAAATCGACCTTTGTAAATTGTGCCATAAATAATAGACTCTTTCAGCCGAGCCAGATAAACTTACAATCACAGTAAAAGGTTTTTTATTTTATTATTTCGATGTTGTGATTGTTGCTTCCCTTGTGTATGTTTTGCGCTGCAACAAAGCATATACGCTCAGGACTAACTGGACACATTTTCGATGAGAAACTCTTAATGCGCCCACCTTTTCCACCTGAAAACTGGAATGTCTCTCGCCACCCTGGAGTCTGCCTGAGTGTTGTGACCTGTTTGGACATCTTTATGGAGCTTTCTGGAACATTGGGAATGAGGAGAGCAGAGCTTTTTCTTTCTCCATTATGTCTCCGTTCATCAAAGGACTCACTTCTGAATCATCACAGCACAGTGGTTTTATGTTGGTTGAGAAACAAGATGCCTTATTCCTGGAAGTCCCATCGTTGTTGAGTTCATCGTTGTTATAAAGTAAGTAATACTTAAGCTTGTGTGTGTGTGTGTGTGTGTGTGTGTGTGTGTGCACGCGTGTGCGTGTGCGTGTGCGTGCGCACTGCTGGGGGACATGGGTATATACATGCATGGGATTTTGTGTGTCTCATCCAGTTTGAATCTGATTTGCATATGCAAATTCATAAAAAATGTTAGTTTCAGATAAAATGTTCTTCGCTGGATGACTGGGTGGTAGTTATTTTTAGCATAGCAATCACAGCTGAAATATTTGTTTACATAAACACTATGCAATGTTCCTCCCTGCAATTTTCAGCTATTTGCACGAACGGCTTGATTATGGGAATGGTTTTCACCAGGTATCCATAGGCCTGAGCAGATCTGAGCCGATCCTCTTTACATAATAACAACCGGCATTACATACTGCAGCTGGATTTTTAATACAGAAAGATTGGCTGAGTCCCCTGGTCATTACAGACCATATATTTTCCACAGCTTTTCCAAACTGTAGGAATAGCACACTGTAAAAACTTAGGGTTAGGGGCCGGGTTCATCCCAGCGGCCTATCAAAGTGGTTCTTCCCCAGACTCTTCAGGGCTGAAAGGGGGAACGTTATTCTGATTGGCCCCTCTCATTCCTTCTCGTTTCTTCCCTCCCCAGTGTCTGAACCAGTGACCGGAGTCCATCGCCGTGGAAACCTCAATCTCTCCGGCTGTCCTTGAAGCAGGGCAAACTCCACCGTGACTGGAGCCCTCCGTCTTCGTTCTCCGGAAACTTCTCCCGTCTCCGATTCCTAACCATTCCAACAATTTCCCAGGATGCCACAGGTCCACGTAGAATGTAGAGTGGAAAAAATGTATCACTTTCAGGTTCGCAGCCGGAACCTATTCCTATATATATGTAAACAGATTCTGCAGATTTTTTCTTTTTTTGACTTTTTGTTGCTTAATTTTAATTTGTATTATGTTTACATGACACTGATGCAGTGTGTGCGCCTTCGTACAAGTGTCTGTGTGTGTGTCTGTGTGTGTGTCTGTGTGTCTGTGTGTCTGTGTGTCTGTGTGTCTGTGTGTGTGTGTGCGCGCGCGCGCACCTTGTGAACCCAGTCATGCTCTACTCTGCCAATGTGGATTCAGTTGAAGGAAAAAAAACAACTTGGATTGATTATTAATTTAAAAAACAACAACACGGTACGTTGCTGTAAATCCACTGATGCGTCAAGGAATGACATCATAGATTCAATGAAATCACTGTGTGAAGAAATTGAAATGGATGCGCTTTTCGCTGCCACTATAAAGCAAAGACACTGGGAAATTGTGTTCACAGCGATGCAGTCTCTCCGCGGGGATACTGCAAGAATTGGCTAAATCAAGCCCCCACACTTAGCGTTGGGCATTTGCATTGGCATCAGTGGTCAACAGGAATTTAGTATGACATTGTAAAAAAGGCAAAATGTTAGCCCGTGACAAGCATTTCTGTAATCCCCATGCTGTTCATCATGCGTGACATAGAAGCTGAAGAATCAATAGGGATGTATACTGTGTAGATGATGGGTTGTCACTTCAAGTACTGATCTGCAGTCATTTTGACTGGTGAACTTTACATGACTTTTGGTCACTTGGTTCTAAGACCAGGGGCCATAAACAGCTGTGTTTCAGCTGTGAAACACAGCCCAGCTAAATGGATTTCAAATTCAAAGACATTGAGCTATTCTTTGAGTTACAAGTTGGACACATACAGTTTGTACATTGTGTATCAGTTTAAGGTATATGCAGGAATGTTTTGGGGGAAATATTTTGCTACATGTTTGTCACCTAATTATCACATTTCTTTTTTGTTTTTGTTGTTTCCATCAAATTCTGGTCAACAGACGGTTTCTTTTAAGGTATGCATTTGTGTTTTTGTTTTACATGTGACATGTTTCATGCCATATTCAGTTGAGTTTTATTTTGCCTCCAACTTGATTGTAACATGCATGGACTGTCAGAGAGAGGAGGCGTGTTCTGTACAGTACATTTCCTTTGAATTTATCATATGAAACATTCTAACAAGACGTGATTTTTATTTTGTTGTGTGAATCCAGGTGCCATATGATCCGGTAAAGTAGGTTTAACATTGTTTCGCATTTCTAACCTTACTGTTGTTGTTTTTTTTTCCATGAATTTAGGTACATGTAAATTATGTCATTTATTTATGGTCTTTTATATCTAGTTTGTAAATTGTAAAATAGCAAAATGAGGAAAATAAAGGTCTGCCAAGTGTGTTCTTATTTGTGCAAAAAAATCTTGAATGCTTCAGATCCAGAAAGGACACCAACACACAAGGGCATATTACAAAGGGTTTCAGTAGCTACAGTGAGGTCCTATGACACCTGTCAAGGCATGACCTTGACATCATTGCTTTTATCATAGATGTAATACTCTATTATGAGAATGGATTCTTTATCCCTGTGGAAGACTGGTTTATGGGGTTCTAAAGACACGCATGAATGCATTTCACATTTCGACTAAGTATGACATACTTTAACATCATTTTAAATGTATTTTAATTTGTCATTTAGCCAATGCTTTTATCCAAAACGACTTGCAGTTGGTTCGACTAAGCAGGGGGGGCAATCCCCCCTGGAGCTATGTGTGGTTAAGAGCCGTGCTCAAGGGCGCAATAGCAGCACTGATCTTATTGATGCTACACCGGGGCTTGAACCACCAACGTTTCTGGTCCCAGTCATGCGCCTTGGCCATTAGGGTACATGCTGTCCCACGATATAAACTACAGAAGTGTTTCTGAATGTGAGGAGTTCATCAGTTTCACAAAATAAACTTTAAAAATGATGTAACCAAATTAAAAATTTAAGAATAAGATTAATTATGTATATGTTTGAAATATTTAAATGATTAAACATTCATGAAATATTTTCAATATTTTTCAATTGATTAAATATTGATGAAATGTTTGAAACATTTAGTAAATGTTGAAAAACTAATAGTACCATAAGCTGCAGTATTTCTATCTGAAATATATTGATGTACAATTTTGGTGCATGGTAAACAAAAGTAAAACTGTAAATAAGACGGCTATTATTTTGTATTTCAAATGTTTAAAAACTAAAGGCGGAAAGAGTCATTTTCTGCACTCTGAGGGAAAAGCATAAATAAAATAAAATGTGTTTTATATTGAATTGGGAATTATAGCAAACTAAGGGCTGATCAGCCTAAATTCTGAAGGGTTGCAGTGTTTGCTGAGCTAAACCCTGTCCCTGGAGGATTGTCATTTAGTAGGGTTTCTTGGTTTTCCCAGAATGGTTTTGATTGCAGGGGGGTTGCTGTTTCAGTTGAATTTTGACTCTCTCACTCACCCACTCTTTCTTCCCCCTTCTCTCTCTCTCCCTTTCCCTCTTTCTCTCAAACACACACTCTATCGTTCTCTCTCTCTCTACCATTCTGCATCACTCTCCCTCCCCAAAGTCTTTAACACAGCGTTCCCTCCCTCCCAAAGTCTTGAGCGCACTCTATCTGCACCTCTTACATCATCAGTCTTAAGAGATTGCTGTGACAGCTTTCTCCATCCCTTTCACTTCCATTCTCCCTGCTTCTCGCTGGCACACTCCGCTAAGCCCGCCATGTCCTGCGCTTCACCCGAACCATCTCATGTTGGGTTTACATCTGCGCTTAATTCAGGGCGCGCCTGGCTCCAATTCATGCGCTTTCAGCGGGGAGCATAAACACACGTGGTGTTTGAAGGGCGGACGTGCCTCTGGGGCGGGATCGTTTTCAATGCGAGATGCGCGTTCCCTCCCTACCCGAATACCGCCACCACTCCCCGCCCCCGACGTGCGCGCTTTGATCCAACGTTTGTGTAAACTTCGGCGTTGATTGTGAGTAAACGATGCTTGGCGGGCAGATATGTGGAAAAAAAAGCCTCAAAAAACAATCCGCCAATCACGCAGAATGCATGCCTGTCGAGGTGCGGAAACCCTGGCTCTAGGACTCGCCCCGTCAGCTTTCCGTCCGAGATGACTAGCGGCTTTTCGGGCTGAATGCTGCCGTTTTGGCACCGATGCTGTATGTGCATTTAATCAGCAAACATCTGTTTCCCACAGTCGTAGCAACAATGACAAAATGCTGATTGCCCAGCTCTTTGATGTTTAAGCAGGGTAAAGGTAATTTTACCAGTACAGTTAATTTAGCATCAGCAGTGAGATGCTTTATTCTGACAATCGTGTTATCAAGGAATGCATAAATTAGAAATCAACAGTAGATTATTGTGTAAAAATGTTGGTGCCGATCCACTGGTATGATTGCACTAGAGCACCATATGCAGCAGTTCTGTCTCATGGGACCAGACTTTTTCTGGTGTTTTTTCTACAGATAAGGAATTTTCTTGAAGTTTCTCGAGTTCACAATCCATGAAAGGCCTGAACCACAGCCCCATCATGAATATTTAGATTGAGGCATATGTCTCTAATTGCAGAGGAAGTTGCCTTGTTCCTGTTTGTATAAGAGAAATTTGCAGTGATACGGTTGGATGTATACAGTCCTAGAACACTAGGTAAAAACTGCTACGAGCTGTAGGGAAGTCTGCAAACTGCAAAACCAGCTTTTCTTTCATGCTTCAAAGATCGGGGAAGATGGGCAGCAATTTTATTCTACCTCCAGGGTATTGCAGATCTCCTGGTGTCCTTTGCTTTCTTTGTAGACACACTCAGTGTTCAATAGCCGTCATTAATGAGGAGGAGGACAGACATGAAAGACTATTCTTTAAAAAGACAGCTAACATACTGCGCACCTGGGTCATAATAATGAGGTCAACAATGAAGGGCACTCAATGCAGCCAACTACAATGGAATATCTACAGTACACCTCCCCAAACGAAATCATAAAATAAGTTAAGCTCATTTGAAATTAACGATGAGCTCTTCCCAGCCGGTTTGACTCCTTTGGCTGCAAGCCCGCTAATTAAAAGTGGGTTTTTTCTTCCGTGAATATGGATACCATCTCCAAAAAGGAGTGTAACTAGGTACTGAATACACGAGTAAGCATTTCTGCAACAAACTTCCGAAATAGCACAAAAGCCATTCCTGGGGCACATTAAAAGAGCGTATACTTTATAACCAGAAGTTTTCATCTTTACCCAATGATAACAAGTCAATTGAGCACTGCGTACCAATTTAAAATGCATTAAAAAATCATTTTCACGTTAACAAATGATTATTAATGATTACAAATTGTTGAACACATATGACGGAATAATAGCACCACATTACTGGACCATTATGAAAAAATATTTCACTTTACTGGATTCTGAGAAACCAACAGCACAGAAAAATTGACAGAAAACTTCAGAAATTTCTCAGTCAAGCAGCGGGTGACTGGTTGCGAAAGAAGGACAGTCATGAATTGGCAGGAATTAAATCGCTTTAAGAGACGTCTCGGTCTTCCAAACTCCGCTGCGTTCCTCCACTCAAACTTGGCTTGCTGACAATAGATGTTTCTTTTCTGACCGTATGTGACACGGGTTTTTATTTTTTCCAGCCTATTTTGCCCTTGATGGAAACGAAAGAGTGCTTTGGGCAAAATAACATGCTTGTTTATATACTAGTGACATTTTTTTGATATGCCCATCCATCACATTTCCATACGAGAGAGAGAGAGAGAGAGAGAGAGAGAGAGAGAGAGAGAGAGAGAGAGAGAGAGAGGGAGAGAGAGAGAGAGGCCCAATGTGCAAATGGGGGTGTTTACATAAGCCAGCGTGTGGGGATCTGGCTGTGCTA